>NC_079191.1:447459395-447710009 GCF_029499605.1 Hyla sarda | reverse complement strand
TAAAGAGCTAAAAACACCAATGACCTGGAGCGTTCTACCCGACCTCCCCTCCCCCGATCACCATCAATATCATGGAGACCACACAACACACATTTCTTATCTCTTCCGGATCCTTCTATATGAAGGGATCAGCTGATCTTTTCCCTGTCTGATCTATTATCTGGAGGAGATTTATATTGTGTGATGATTTCTCCACAGATAAGAAATGTGTGTTGTGTGGTCTCCATGATATTGATGGTGATCGGGGGAGGGGAGGTCGGGTAGAACGCTCCAGGTCATTGGTGTTTTTAGCTCTTTTACTATTTGTTTAAAAGCTTTTTGGTAAATGCTGAGAAGCCCCAAATGTTTGGTGAAGAATAGGATTAGGCTGCTGTGATGGGGCAGTATGTTGGCCTTTGCACCATGTTGGGAATATAGAAGAAGATAAATGAGTGCAGGCGCCATCTTATTCTCCTGTTATGATCAATAGGAAATGATCGTTAAAGACCAAAAACAAGAGCAGGTTGCAACGGCAGTGTGAACGTAGCCTTAGAAGGTTATTGTCATCTGCTGGATGGATAGTGATGGGTAAAAGAATTTAAGGACAACGTTTGGATATAAATAATGAACCGTGTGAGAATCTTATTTTCTGCTGATTTTCTTGTGGAACATTTGGTGATTTTTCAGTATTCGGTGACATTGAAGCCTGTGATGGTTCCTCTTGTGCAGGTTCAGGGCTCAGTGGGTGATCTCTGTGACGCTGATCTCTGTGACGATGATCTCTATGACGCTGATCTCTATGACGCTGATCTCTATGACGCTGATCTCTATGACGCTGATCTCTATGACGCTGATCTCTATAACACTGATCTCTCGCTATTCTTCTCCTCTATATCTGGATTTATTCCTCCTCTCGGCCTCTGTGTTGTCTCTATGGATTAGATTTGGGCCTCATTCACATGTTCCGAATTTAACTCAGATGCTGCGATGAAAACCTTCTGATATCTGTGAATGTTTCGTCTTCTGCTCCATGGAGAAGGAATCACTAAGGAGTATAAATATTTCTCCTCATTGTCTGGTCCTAATATTCCTACAGATATAGGATAGAAACCCAAGTGTAGATTTATTAAGCCATAGTGTGGTACAAGGACGCGTTTCGGTGTGGGAGCCTTCCTCAGCTGTCTGCCTATGGCTTAATAAAGCTTCACTTTGCATAATGGGTGAGTGCCGGGTATCATCTTTTTTACCAGTGACTTTACCCCACCGCAGATTCCACGAAAGTGCCGACACATCCTCTGAATAGAAACCCAAGTGCGACCCTCAGATCTTAGACATAAAGGCAAATCCAACCCATAAATACTTCTCTAAGACGTCCCAAAATGGCCCCGGACCCTGAGAGATCCTGGTGACGACATCTGACCATATCTATAAATATTCCTCATAGTGACCAGAAGCCAAAAACTAGAGGTGATCAATAGGATGAGAGTGAGGAACAATGTCAGTGACATCACATCCCTAACGTACAGATATGGGTGATTGGGTCGGCATCCTGCTCTGTCTCAGCAACTAAAATAATAACTGATAATTCACCTGAATTCAGCCAAAAGGCCTCAATTATAGACATATTCAGTTCTGATCTTCACCAAATATTTGGGGCTTCTCAGCATTTACCAAAAAGCTTTTAAACAAATAGTAAAAGAGCTATATATTAAAAAAAAAAAAAAAACACCAATGACCTGGAGCGTTATACCCGACCTCCCCTCCCCCGATCACCATCAATATCATGGAGACCACACAACACACATTTCTTATCTCTTCCGGATCCTTCTATATGAAGGGATCAGCTGATCTTCTCCCTGTCTGATCTATTATCTGGAGGAGATTTATATTGTGTGATGATTTCTCCTCAGACTAAATTTAAGTAGTTAATTTGTTTTCCCTTAGTCTCTTCAGCAGCACAATGTGGGGTGTCTCTGTCCCTGTGAGCTTAATAGGACCATGGAATTTTTAATGAAAGTAAAATAAAAAAAACACTAGGTACCTCCCATAATGCCTATAAAGGCGCCCTGCTCACAAAAGGACAGTGAGTTAATTCTAAAGTAAACAACAAAAAAACTAGGGAGGAAAATTTGTGCTGCTGAGGAGACTAAGGGAAAACAAATTAACTACTTAAATTTAGTCTTCCCTGTTGTCCCTCAGCAGCACAATGTGGGGATTTGGCAAGAATAACCCCTAGGGAGTGCTCTCCTGCCTTGCAGAATTTAGTACAAATCTTGCTAGATAGAATAGTATCAACCTTGTAATGTTTAAAAAAACGTCAGTGGAGAACTCTACGTTGCTGACTGGCAAATGTGTTCCAAAGGAACTAAACTATGTTCTGCCCAAGAGGCAGAGACAGATCTAGTTGAATGTGCCTTGGTGAACTCTGGTGGAGTCAAGCCTCTGGTTGTGTAACATAGATCTATGCATTCACAAATCCTTCTGGAGATGGAAGGTTTAGATGCCTTAGCACCTCTTAGCACCCTGGTATAAGATAAGGAGATTCTCAGCCTTCCTAAAAGGTTTAGTTTTTTGTAAATAAATCTTTAGACATCTTACCAGGTCTAGAGTGACAAGGTCCTTCTCAGAAGTCCCAGGTTCAGGAGAAAACTGTGGAAGAGAAATAACCTGGTTAATGTTCATAAAAGAAGGAACTTTTGGTAAGAAATATGGCAAAAATCTCAGAAGGACCTTGTCAGTGAAAAAGGTAATATAAGGCTCGACTGAAGGTAAGGCCTGGAGTTCACCTACCTTGTTTTTAGAGTGAGGAACCTAAGTTCCACCTACTCTAGAGGCTCAAAGGGTTCAGCACAGAGTTGCTGCAAGACCAATGCCAGATCCCAAGGAGCAACCAGTTTCACAGATCTGGGACGCAATCTTGTGATGGCTTTGATGAATGATCTTACCACTGGGTTTGGAGTTAGTCTCCTTTGTAAGGAAGCGGATAATGCTGCCAGCTGAACCTTAATAGAATTTGGAGAAAGTCCTTTATCAAACCCGTCCTGTAAGAATTCTAAGATCACAGGGGTAGATGGAGAAGAAGCATCCATGTTCTTAGAAGCACACCAAGAGATGAAGATGTTTGTAATTCTGGCATAGGCCTTGTTGGTCGCGTCTCAAGTATGCAATCCAAAAACCCTCCAACTTTCAATAAGGACCTATCAATCTCCATGCAGTCAGATTCAGTGTTCTGAGATTGTGGCAGAACTGAGTGCCCTGAGACACAAGGTTCTGCTTGAGGGGGAGTCTCCAATAAATCCCTCGGCTCATCTGAATGAGAGAGAACCAGGCTCTCTTGGGCCAGAATGGAATAATGGCGATCACCGAGGCCTGGTCCTGTCTGATTTTCAACAACACCCTGGGTATCATTGGAATGGGTGGAAAGATGTAAGCCAGCTTGAAATCCCATGCGAGTGTCATGGGGTCTATCCAAAAAGGTTTGTCCACCGGCTATAGGGAACAAAATTTTTCCAACTTCTGGTTGGCTCTAGTGGCCATCAGGTCTATTTCTGGAAGACCCCACAGTTCTACCATCTGAGAAAAAAATCTGATTTAAAGCCCACTCACCAGGTATCGATAGTTCTCTGCTCAGACAATCTGCAATGGTGTTGTGAATTCCTTTTATGTGGACTGCAGATAACATGGGTATCCGTGATTCTTCCCAGCAAAATATCTTTGCCACCTCCTGAAGAAGTGCCATCGACTTCGTTCCTCCCTGCTTGTTGATATAATAAATGGCTGAAATATTGTCCATTCTCACCTTGACAGGCTGTCCCAGGAGCAAAATGCAGGAGAGCATTGTAGATTGCTCTTATTTCCTTGATGTTGGATGAAAGAAGAAGTTCCTGTGAACTCCAGCTTCCTGCGACTTTCCTGCCTAACAGGTGGGCTCCCCAACCTGATCCCGAAGCGTCTGTTGTTAACAGCAACCATTGAGGAGCTGTGATTGACATGCCGTCCTGGGGAATAGCCCACCAACTTAGGGATCTGCGGTACTGCCTCTGCTGAGGATGATAAGAGACCTAGAAATCTCATCAGAGTCCTCAATGGTACCTTGTGCGGTACCCAAAGGAATTGATATCCCTTGGATGTCCTGTCCTTTCTTGCTGAAGATAGATATATCCTCATTTCTCGGGAGTCTATACAGAAGCCTAGGAAAGTGATCCTGTTGGTTGGAATCAGATGTGACTTCTGTAAATTTATCAACCATCCCAATCTGTGAAGGAGATCTGAAGAGAGAGTAGCTCCTTTGTTCTTGCTAACAGGAGCCAATCGTCCAGGTAGGGAATGATGTTGCCATCATAGAGGATATCACCTTTGTAAAGAGAAAGGGGCCGTCGATATTCCGAATGGAAGGACTCAAAACTGAAGATGGTGAATGACACCCTTGATGGTAACTAGTATCCGTAAGAACCTCCTGTGTTGTTGGGAAATAGGAATATGAAAATAGGCGTCCTTGAGGTCTACAGATGCCATATAGTCTCTTGGTTGTAAGATCTTGACAGATCTTATAGTCTCCATTCGAAACTTCTTCTTTATAATGTACCGGTTGAGGTATCTGAGGTCTATAATTAACCTCCATTTCCCTCCTGGCTTGGGGACAAGAAAAACTGGGGAATACACTGCCTTGCCTCTTTCTAGAAGAGGAACAGGTTCCACTGCAGAATTTGAGATAAGATCCAGAATTTTCTGTTCTAGAATCTCCTGTTTTGGAGATCTTAGGATGGAGGATACTAGAAAACTTACTAGAGGAGGGGATATAAGAGGAAGAAAATAACCACTCCTCACAACATTTATCACCCAAGGATCTTTTATTGATTCTTGCCAGGCTTGAAGGAAAAACTTAAGACGTCCTCCCACCGGTACTTTGTCCCAGTCATAATTCGGGTTTCTTGGATCCTCTGCCTCTCGAAGAACCCTTTCTGGCTGAGCCTCCTCTGCCACATGACGAGTATCTACTCTGTCTGGCCCTTTGCGGGGAACGGTCTCGTCTGGATTGGTAACGCCCACGAAAGGACCGATCGGAAAGTGGTAAGTTCTTCCCTTTTCTGTTAGAAAGCTCCTCCATTATGGTGCCCAATTCTGAACCAAATAACTTTGTTGGGCTAAACTCCAGGTTGCAGAGGATATACTTTGAGTGACTATCCCCAGGCCAAGGCCTGAGCCAGAGAGCTCTTCTTGCTGCTGATGATGATAAAGCCATGTTGCGGGCAGCTAGTCTCATCTGTTGAGAATTCGCATCCTGTAGATAGTCTATACCTAAGTTAACATACTAAAATGAGTGAAGGATATCCTGTCTGCTAACACCGGAGTCTATATCATCCTGTATTCTGGTAATCCAGGATTTCATAGCCTTCAAAACTTCAAAGGAGGCAGTCCCAACTGCGATCTAGCTGGAGGAAGCTATGTAGGATCTTTTAAGCGTCACTTCTAGGCAACGGTCCATCGGGTCCTTAAGGCTCGAACCATCATCTGAGGGTATGACTGTCCTCTTAGATAATTTTGAAATGGCGTAATCCACCTTAGGGGGATTAATCCATTCCTTGGACTTGGTCTCCAAGGGGTAAAGGTTCTTAAAGCGCCTAATAATCACAGGCGCCTTTTCTGGGTTAACCCATTCAGCTCTCATCAGTTCGGTAATGATGTCATCAACCGAAAACATTCTAATACCCTTAGATGTAGAGGGTACTTCACCCTGGGTAGTTGGTTCATTTTCCGTCTGCACCGCCCAAATAAATTTTGTGAATCATTCCGCAGGGAACATATTCTTCCCTGGCACCTCCTCCGAGCTAGAAGATTTAGCTTCATCTAGGATCCTATACTCCTCATCAGAGTGAATCATAATAGGTTCCTGTCTATGCTTAGACCTTTTACAAGGAGGAGGGACTAAAGTTAAAGAATCTTTTAATTCCTTAATTGAGACAGAAACAAACTCCTTGACCCAAATAAACATGTCCTGCATGGATGGTTCCTGGTTAGGAGGAAGTCTAGGATGGTAGGAAACACACAAAGTATAATCATATCCATCTAGAAGGGGAACTTTGCATGAGGTACATTCCAAGTGCCTCTTTTTATGCGAGGCCTTCCCATGGTGGTCTTTCCGTCCTCCAGATTCCCTAGAGGACGTCTACAAAATAATAATTAAATAAAAAATCAATAGCAAGTATACATAGAGAAAAACAGGGTAAAGAAGTTCAGCGGAAGGAAACCTACAGTTTCAGAATAGAAATCTCCAACAAAAGAATACAGTGACCCCCCGACCTACGATAGCCCCGACATATGATCAAATCGACATACGATGGCCTCTCGATGTCAGCATCGACATACGATGCTTTTTTATGTGGGGCCATCGCATTAAGTGCTATCCGGCAGCGCAAAATGCTTAAGCTGCTGCCGGATAGCAGCTTAATGTTCCCCGTGTGGTGCGGTGAGTATTACTTACCCCTCCGGGGTGCCCTCCGGGTCCAGCGCTGGTCCTTCGGTGTCTTCTCGGCCCTCTCCGGTGACGTCACTACGCTGTTGCGCACGCCGTCCTGTCATCCAATAGGAACGGCATATGCAGTGGCGTAATGATGTCGCTACGCAGGCCCAGTAAGGCCTTGCGGGAGATAGCTGAGGACCAGAGAAGACCAGGAGAGCCCAGCAGAGGACCGGAGATGACCAGGAGAGCCCAGCGGAGGACCGGAGATGACCAGCAGAGCCCAGCGGAGGATCGGAGAAGACCGGGAGAGCCCAGCGGAGGCCCGGGGGTCACCATCGGGAGCGGCGGGACGCAGCCCAGCTTCCTATACTCAACATTGCACGAATCCCTCAACATACGATGGTTTCAACAAATGATGGTTCATTTGGAACAGATTACCATCGTATGTTGAGGGATCACTGTACTAGCACACAGTATAGTACAGCTGATACACAGACTGAAGACTGCTACTGCAAGTATGGCTCCAAGAGACTGAACTACCTGAAGAGGGGGGTATATATACTGGAAAACCCCCGCCAAATCTAGACTCCGCCAATTCGCCCGGAAGTGACATCACGCAAACAAACCTATTAGAAATATAAGTATACCAATAAAAAAACCAATGTATTGCCCTCCAAAGATGCAGGACTAAACTCAGTCCTGCATCCATATCCCTCCTCAACTTAAATTCCTTAATAAATGCGCAGCACAGAACTCTGCCGCTGCACTGAGGAGCTTCTGCGTCTCCCTTTGATCTCCGGCAAGATGGTGCCTTGCCGTAAGGGATTTCTGAAAGCGCTGCACCCTCAGCCGGCTTCCGGTCTATACCAAAATGGCGCCGCGCACTGGAAAGAAAGGAGGCCGCTACCACACAGCGAATCTAGAAAAGAAAAGGAATTAAGGTAAAGGAGAGGAATAGGGGAGCGTCCTGCTCACACAAGGACAGAAAAAAACTCACTGTCCAGGGCGCCTTTATAGGCATTCTGGGAGGTACTAAGTGTTTTTTTTATTTTACTTTCATAAAAAATTCCATGGTCCTATTAAGCTCACAGGGACAGAGACACCCCACATTGTGCTGCTGAGGGACGACAGGGAAATGTGTGTTGTGTGGTCTCCATGATATTGATGGTGATCGGGGGAGGGGAGGTCGGGTAGAACGCTCCAGGTCATTTGTGTTTTTAGCTCTTTTACTATTTGTTTAAAAGCTTTTTGGTAAATGCTGAGAAGCCCCAAATGTTTGGTGAAGAATAGAATTAGGCTGCTGTGATGGGGCAGTATGTTGGCCTTTGCACAATGTTGAGAATATAGAAGATAAATGAGTGCAGGCGCCATCTTTTTCTCCTGTTATAATCAATAGGAAATGATCGTTAAAGACCAAAAACAAGAGCAGGTCGCAACGGCAGTGTGAACGTAGCCTTAGAAGGTTATTGTCATCTGCTGGATGGATAGTGATGGGTAAAAGAAATTAAGGACAACGTTTGGATATAAATAATGAACCGTGTAAGAATTTTCTTATGGAACATTTGGTGACATTGAAGTCTGTGATGGTTCCTCTTGTGCAGGTTCAGGGCTCAGTGGGTGATCTCTGTGATGCTGATCTCTTCTCCTTTATATCTGGATTTATTCCTCCTCTCGGCCTCTGTGTTGTCTCTATGGATTAGATTTGGGCCTCATTCACATGTTCCGGATTTCACTCAGATGCTGCGATGAAAACCTCCTGATATCTTCTGCTCCATGGAGAAGGAATCACTAAGGAGTATAAATATTTCTCCTCATTGTCTGGTCCTAATATTCTTACAGATAAAGGTTAGAAACCCAAGTGTAGATTTATTAAGCCATAGTGTGGTACAAGGACGCGTTTCGGTGTGCCTATGGCAGACAGCTGAGGAAGGCTCCCACACCGAAACGCGTCCTTGTACCACACTATGGCTTAATAAAGCTTCACTTTGCATGATGGGTGAGTGCTGGGTATCATCTTTTTTACCAGTGACTTTACCCCACCTTGTGCACCACCGCAGATTCCACAGAAGTGCCGACACATCCTCTGTATAGAAACCCAAGTGCGACCCTCAGATCTCAGACATAAATACTTCTCCAGGAGGGACGTCCCAAAATGGCCCCGGACCCTGCGAGATCCTGGTGACGACATCTGACCAGATCTATAAATATTCCTCATAGTGACCAGAAGCCAAAAACTGGAGGTGATCAGTAGTGATGAGCGGTGCGGCCATATTCGAATTTGCGATATTATGTTAATATATAGACGAATATTCCTCCTATATTCGCGAAATTCGCATATTCGCTATGTTCGTTCTCTTTTTTTTTTTTCGTAATTAAATTTCCACGGTGTGCATGCGCAATTATATCTTTCACCTATAAGAAGGGAGGGATTAGTATCCAGTCTGGAAGTGCCGCTATTTGCATAAAAAAAATGAATATTCGTCATTATGAATATATATCACTATATTCTAAATATTCGCGAAATCTCGAAGTGCCGATATTTGCGCTCAACACCAATATTGTTGGGCGCAAATATTTGCATTGCGAATATAGCGCTAAATATTTGCAATTACGAACATTCGCATTTTCTTTTTTCACAGTACACATCACAGTGGTCATCCCTCCCTGCTTCCAGTTACTGTGTCAGACTGGCGGGCGCCCGAAAATTTGCATAGGCGAATATTCGCGCATATTGATCCCTCCCATCTTTTACCTCTTTGATCACGCGATATTGCACATGTAAATTTTATGGTGCATAGTAAAAAAAAAATGTGAATATGCAAATTTTACAAACATATGACGAATATTCTTCCATATATTTGCGAAATATTGCGAATTCGAATATGGCCTATGCCGCTCAACACTAGCGATCAATACGATGAGAGGGAGGAATGTCAGTGACATCACATCTCTGGTAAGTCCTGCACCCCCGTCCCTAATGTACAGAGATGGTTGAGTCCGTGGCCCGAACCACATATAAATCTGTTCTGTCACAACAACTACAACAATAACAGAACATTCAGCCAATCTAAGCCAAATATTCACATCTGCAGATCAGATCTGATCTTTACCAAACATTTGGGGCTTCTCAGCATTTACCAAAAAGCTTTTAGACAAATAGTAAAAGAGCTAAAAACACCAATGACCTGGAGCGTTCTACCCGACCTCCCCTCCCCCGATCACCATCAATATCATGGAGACCATACAACACACATTTCTTATCTGAGGAGAAATCATCACACAATATAAATCTCCTCCAGATAATAGATCAGACAGGGAGAAGATCAGCTGATCCCTTCATATAGAAGGATCCAGAAGAGATAAGAAATGTGTGTAGTGTGGTCTCCATGATATTGATGGTGATCGGGGGAGGGGAGGTCGAGTAGAACGCTCCAGGTCATTGGTGTTTTTTTTTTTTTTTTTTTTTTTTTTTAAGCTCTTTTACTATTTGTTTAAAAGCCCGAAATGTTTGGTGAAGAATAGTGTCCCTCAACATATGATAGTAATCAGTTCCAAATGGACCATCGTTTGTTGAAACCATCGCATGTTGAGGGATCCGTGCAATGTAAAGTATAGGACAGTGGCCTGCAACCTGCAGACCTCCAGATGTTGCAAAACTACAACGCCCGGACAGCCAATGGTATTGGAGGTTATACTCACGTGTCCCCGCAGCTCCGGACCGGCAAACCAAGCAATTGCTTGGGGCCCCGAGCAGAGCCGGTGCACATCAGTAGCAACGGGGCACTTCGGGGGGCCCGCACATTTCAAATAAATTACCTTTGTAGGGCGCGAGCCCCTTAAGAAACAAAGCGAAACAATGGGAGTAGAGACGTCACGTGCCCCGCGCAGGCACGCACGTCCACTCCGATCACCTGACCTGTCCTTGCTTACGTCCCTACGCGAACCTCCAGCATCCTCCTCATGCAGTGACAGGAGCAGCAGAAGACTCACACCGCTGCAACGATCCGCGGGGTAAGTAACCTGGCCGGGGGATTGTATGGTAGTTAGGGGACTACATTGGTGATGAGAGGTGTGTATGGGGGGGGGGGGTGTTATGGGGGTGATAAGAGGTGCAGGGGGGGTGTTATGGGGGTGATAAGAGGTGCAGGGGGTGTTATGACGGTGATAAGAGGTGCAGGGGGTGTTATGGGGTGATAAGAGGTGCAGGGGGGGTGTTATGGGGGTGATAAGAGGTGCAGGGGGGGTGTTATGGGGGTGATAAGAGGTGCAGGGGGGTGTTATGGGGGTGATAAGAGGTGCAGGGGGTGTTATGGGGTGATAAGAGGTGCAGGGGGGGGTGTTATGGGGGTGATAAGAGGTGCAGGGGGGTGTTATGGGGGTGATAAGAGGTGCAGGGGGTGTTATGGGGGTGATAAGAGGTGCAGGGGGTGTTATGGGGGTGATAAGAGGTGCAGGGGTGTTATGGGAGTGATGAGAGGTGCAGGGGGGTGTTATGAGGGTGATAAGAGGTGCAGGGGGGGGTGTTATGGGGGTGATAAGAGGTGCAGGGGGGGTGTTATGGGGGTGATAAGAGGTGCAGGGGGTGTTATGGGGGTGATAAGAGGTGCAGGGGTGTTATGGGGTGATAAGAGGTGCAGGAGGGTGTTATGGGGGTGATAAGAGGTGCAGGGGGGGGGTGTTATGGGGGTGATAAGAGGTGCAGGGGGGGGGGTGTTATGGGGGTGATAAGAGGTGCAGGGGGTGTTATGGGGGTGATAAGAGGTGCAGGGGGGGGTGTTATGGGGGTGATAAGAGGTGCAGGGGGGGGGTGTTATGGGGGTGATAAGAGGTGCAGGGGGTGTTATGGGGGTGATAAGAGGTGCAGGGGGTGTTATGGGGGTGATAAGAGGTGCAGGGGGGGTGTTATGGGGGTGATAAGAGGTGCAGGGGGGGGTGTTATGGGGGTGATAAGAGGTGCAGGGGGGTGTTATGGGGGTGATAAGAGGTGCAGGGGTGTTATGGGGGTGATAAGAGGTGCAGGGGGGTGTTATGGGGGTGATAAGAGGTGCAGGGGGGGTTATGGGGGTGATAAGAGGTGCAGGGGGTGTTATTGGGGTGACAAGAGGTGCAGTAGGGGTGTTATGGGGGTGATAAGAGGTGCAGGGGGTGTTATGGGGGTCATAAGAGGTGCAGGGGGGGTGTTATGGGGGTGATAAGAGGTGCAGGGGGTGTTATGGGGGTGATAAGAGGTGCAGGGGGGTGTTATGGGGGTGATAAGAGGTGCAGGGGGGGTGTTATGGGGGTGATAAGAGGTGCAGGGGGGGTGTTATGGGGGTGATAAGAGGTGCAGGGGGGTGTTATGGGGGTGATAAGAGGTGCAGGGGGGGTGTTATGGGGGTGATAAGAGGTGCAGGGGGGGTGTTATGGGGGTGATAAGAGGTGCAGGGGGGGTGTTATGGGGGTGATAAGAGGTGCAGGGGGTGTTATGGGGGTGATAAGAGGTGCAGGGGGGGTGTTATGGGGGTGATAAGAGGTGCAGGGGGGGTGTTATGGGGGTGATAAGAGGTGCAGGGGGGTGTTATGGGGGTGATAAGAGGTGCAGGGGGGTGTTATGGGGGTGATAAGAGGTGCAGGGGTGTTATGGGGGTGATAAGAGGTGCAGGGGGGTGTTATGGGGGTGATAAGAGGTGCAGGGGTGTTATGACGGTGATAAGAGGTGCAGGGGGTGTTATGGGGGTGATAAGAGGTGCAGGGGGAGTGTTATGAGGGTGATAAGAGGTGCAGGGGGGTGTTATGGGGGTGATAAGAGGTGCAGGGGGGTGTTATGGGGGTGATAAGAGGTGCAGGGGGTGTTATGGGGGTGATAAGAGGTGTAGGGGTGTTATGGGGGTGATAAGAGGTGCAGGGGGTGTTATGGGGGTGATAAGAGGTGCAGTAGGGGTGTTATGGGGGTGATAAGAGGTGCAGGGGGGGTGTTATGGGGGTGATAAGAGGTGCAGGGGGGGGTTATGGGGGTGATAAGAGGTGCAGGGGGTGTTATTGGGGTGACAAGAGGTGCAGTAGGGGTGTTATGGGGGTGATAAGAGGTGCAGGGGGGGTGTTATGGGGGTGATAAGAGGTGCAGGGGGGGTGTTATGGGGGTGATAAGAGGTGCAGGGGGGGTTATGGGGGTGATAAGAGGTGCAATAGGGGTGTTATGGGGGTGATAAGAGGTGCAGGGGGGGTGTTATGGGGGTGATAAGAGGTGCAGGGGGTGTTATGGGGGTGATAAGAAGTGCAGGGGGGGTGTTATGGGGGTGATAAGAGGTGCAGGGGGGGTGTTATGGGGGTGATAAGAGGTGCAGGGGGGGTGTTATGGGGGTGATAAGAGGTGCAGGGGTGTTATGGGGAATGCTATGGGGGGTGTTATGAGGGTGATAAGAGGTGCAGGGGGGGTGTTATGGGGGTGATAAGAGGTGCAGGGGGGTGTTATGGGGGTGATAAGAGGTGCAGGGGGGTGTTATGGGGGTGATAAGAGGTGCAGGGGGGGTGTTATGGGGGTGATAAGAGGTGCAGGGGGGTGTTATGGGGGTGATAAGAGGTGCAGGGGGGGTGTTATGGGGGTGATAAGAGGTGCAGGGGGAGTGTTATGAGGGTGATAAGAGGTGCAGGGGGAGTGTTATGGGGGTGATAAGAGGTGCAGGGGTGTTATGGGGGTGATAAGAGGTGCAGGGGTGTTATGGGGGTGATAAGAGGTGCAGGGGGGGTGTTATGGGGGTGATAAGAGGTGCAGGGGGAGTGTTATGAGGGTGATAAGAGGTGCAGGGGGAGTGTTATGGGGGTGATAAGAGGTGCAGGGGTGTTATGGGGGTGATAAGAGGTGCAGGGGGGTGTTATGGGGAATGCTATGGGGGGTGTTATGGGGGTGATGAGAGGTGCAGGGGGGGTGTTATGGGGGTGATAAGAGGTGCAGGGGTGTTATGGGGGTGATAAGAGGTGCAGGGGGGTGTTATGGGGGTGATAAGAGGTGCAGGGGGGTGTTATGGGGGTGATAAGAGGTGCAGGGGGGTGTTATGGGGTTGATAAGAGGTGCAGGGGTGTTATGGGGGTGATAAGAGGTGCAGGGGGGTGTTATGGGGGTGATAAGAGGTGCAGGGGGGGTGTTATGGGGGTGATAAGAGGTGCAGCGGGGTGTTATGGGGGTGATAAGAGGTGCAGGGGGGTGTTATGGGGGTGATAAGAGGTGCAGGGGGGTGTTATGGGGGTGATAAGAGGTGCAGGGGTGTTATGGGGAATGCTATGGGGGGTGTTATGGGGGTGATGAGAGGTGCAGGGGGGGTGTTATCAGGGTGATAAGAGGTGCAGGGGGGTGTTATGGGGTGATAAGAGGTGCAGGGGGGGTGTTATGGGGTGATAAGAGGTGCAATAGGGGTGTTATGGGGGCTGATAAGAGGTGCAGGGGGGGTGTTATGGGGGTGATAAGAGGTGCAGGGGGGGTGTTATGGGGGTGATAAGAGGTGCAGGGGGGTGTTATGGGGGTGATAAGAGGTGCAGGGGGAGTGTTATGGGGGTGATAAGAGGTGCAGGGGGGTGTTATTGGGGTGATAAGAGGTGCAGGGGGGTGTTATGGGGGTGATAAGAGGTGCAGGGGGGCTGTTATGAGGGTGATAAGAGGTGCAGGGGGAGTGTTATGGGGGTGATAAGAGGTGCAGGGGGGGTGTTATGGGGGTGATAAGAGGTGCAGGGGGGCTGTTATGGGGGTGATAAGAGGTGCAGGGGGGTGTTATGGGGACGAAAAGAGGTGCAGGGGGGGTGTTATGGGGGTGATAAGAGGTGCAGGGGTGTTATGGGGGTGATAAGAGGTGCAGGGGGGTGTTATGGGGGTGATAAGAGGTGCAGGGGGAGTGTTATGAGGGTGATAAGAGGTGCAGGGGGGGTGTTATGGGGTGATAAGAGGTGCAGGGGTGTTATGGGGAATGCTATGGGGGGTTTTATGGGAGTGATGAGAGGTGCAGGGGGGGTGTTACGAGGGTGATAAGAGGTGCAGGGGGGTGTTATGGGGTGATAAGAGGTGCAGGGGGGGTGTTATGAGGGTGATAAGAGGTGCAGGGGGGGGTGTTATGGGGGTGATAAGAGGTGCAGGGGGGTGTTATGGGGGTGATAAGAGGTGCAGGGGGGTGTTATGGGGGTGATAAGAGGTGCAGGGGGGTGTTATGGGGGTGATAAGAGGTGCAGGGGTGTTATGGGGGTGATAAGAGGTGCAGGGGGGGTGTTATGGGGTGATAAGAGGTGCAGGAGGGTGTTATGGGGTGATAAGAGGTGCAGGAGGGTGTTATGGGGTTGATAAGAGGTGCAGTAGGGGTGTTATGGGGGTGATAAGAGGTGCAGGGGTGTTATGGGGGTGATAAGAGGTGCAGGGGGGGTGTTATGGGGGTGATAAGAGGTGCAGGGGTGTTATGGGGGTGATAAGAGGTGCAGGGGTGTTATGGGGTGATAAGAGGTGCCGGAGGGTGTTATGGGGTTGATAAGAGGTGCAGTAGGGGTGTTATGGGGGTGATAAGAGGTGCAGGGGGGTGTTATGGGGGTGATAAGAGGTGCAGGGGGGGTGTTATGGGGGTGATAAGAGGTGCAGGGGGGGTGTTATGGGGGTGATAAGAGGTGCAGGGGGGTGTTATGGGGGTGATAAAAGGTGCAGGGGGGGTGTTATGGGGGTGATAAGAGGTGTAGGGGTGTTATGAGGATTGTTATGGGGTGATGAGAGGTGCAGTAGGGGTGTTATGGGGGTCATGAGAGGTGCAGGGGGTGTTATGGGGGTGATGAGAGGTGCCCCCCCTGAACCTCTCCTCATCACCCCCAATAACCCCCCTGGTTATAGTAGTATTATATTCAGGGTACAGTGTATGGCAGTATTATATTCAGGGTACAGTGTGGGGCAGTATTTTATTTAGGCTACAGTGTGGGGCAGTATTTTATTTAGTGGGTACAGTGAATAGCAGTATTATATTCAGGGTACAGTGTATAGCAGTATTATATTCAGGGTACAGTGTATGGCAGTATTATATTCAGGGTACAGTGTATGGCAGTATTATATTCAGGGTACAGTGTGTGGCAGTATTATATTTAGTGGGTACAGTGTATAGCAGTATCATATTCAGGGTACAGTGTATAGCAGTATTATATTCAGGGTACAGTGTACGGCAGTATTATATTCAGGGTACAGTGTATGGCAGTATTATATTCAGGGTACAGTGTGTGGCAGTATTATATTCAGGGTACAGTGTGTGGCAGTATTATATTCAGGGTACAGTGTGGGACAGGATTATATTTAGTGAGTTAAGTGTACAGCAGTATTATATTCAGGGTACAGTGTATGGCAGTATTATATTCAGGGTACAGTGAATAGCAGTATTAAATTCAGGGTGCAGTGTATGGCAGTATTATATTCAGGGTACAGTGTGGGGCAGTATTATATTTAGTGGGTACAGTGTATAGCAGTATCATATTCAGGGTACAGTGTATAGCAGTTTTATATTTAGGGTACAGTGTGTGGCAGTATTATTTTCAGGGTACAGTGTATGGCAGTATTATATTCAGGGTACAGTGTACGGCAGTATTATATTCAGGGTACAGTGTACGGCAGTATTATATTCAGGGTACAGTGTATGGCAGTATTATATTCAGGGTACAGTGTATAGCAGTTTTATATTCAGGGTACAGTGTGTGGCAGTATTATGTTCAGGGTACAGTGTATGGCAGTTTTATATTCAGGGTACAGTGTGTGGCAGTATTATATTCAGGGTACAGTGTATAGCAGTTTTATATTCAGGGTACAGTGTGTGGCAGTATTATATTCAGGGTACAGTGTATGGCAGTATTATATTCAGGGTACAGTGTATGACAGTATTATATTCAGGGTACAGTGTACGGCAGTATTATATTCGGGGTACAGTGTACGGCAGTATTATATTCAGGGTACAGTGTATGGCAGTATTATATTCAGGGTACAGTGTATAGCAGTTTTATATTCAGGGTACAGTGTGTGGCAGTATTATGTTCAGGGTACAGTGTGTGGCAGGATTATATTTAGTGGGTTAAGTGTATAGCAGTATTATATTCAGGGTACAGTGTGGGGCAGTATTATATTCAGGGTACAGTGTGGGGCAGTATTATATTTAGTTGGTACAGTGTATAGCAGTATCATATTCAGGGTACAGTGTATGGCAGTATTATATTCAGGGTACAGTGTATGGCAGTATTATATTCAGGGTACAGTGTATGGCAGTATTATATTCAGGGTACAGTGTGTGGCAGTATTATATTCAGGGTACAGTGTGTGGTAGGATTATATTCAGGGTACAGTGTGTGGCAGTATTATATTCAGGGTACAGTGTGTGGTAGGATTATATTCAGGGTACAGTGTGGCAGGATTATATTCAGGGTACAGTGTGTGGCAGGATTATATTCAGGGTACAGTGTGTAGCAGTTTTATATTCAGGGTACAGTGTATAGCAGTTTTATATTCAGGGTACAGTGTGTGGCAGTATTATATTCAGGGTACAGTGTGGGGCAGTATTTTATTTAGGGTTCAGTGTGGGGCAGTATTTTATTTAGTGGGTACAGTGAATAGCAGTATTATATTCAGGGTACAGTGTATAGCAGTATTATATTCAGGGTACAGTGTATGGCAGTATTATATTCAGGGTACAGTGTATGGCAGTATTATATTCAGGGTACAGTGTGTGGCAGTATTATATTTAGTGGGTACAGTGTATAGCAGTATCATATTCAGGGTACAGTGTATAGCAGTATTATATTCAGGGTACAGTGTACGGCAGTATTATATTCAGGGTACAGTGTATGGCAGTATTATATTCAGGGTACAGTGTGTGGCAGTATTATATTCAGGGTACAGTGTGTGGCAGTATTATATTCAGGGTACAGTGTGGGACAGGATTATATTTAGTGAGTTAAGTGTACAGCAGTATTATATTCAGGGTACAGTGTATGGCAGTATTATATTCAGGGTACAGTGAATAGCAGTATTAAATTCAGGGTGCAGTGTATGGCAGTATTATATTCAGGGTACAGTGTGGGGCAGTATTATATTTAGTGGGTACAGTGTATAGCAGTATCATATTCAGGGTACAGTGTATAGCAGTTTTATATTTAGGGTACAGTGTGTGGCAGTATTATTTTCAGGGTACAGTGTATGGCAGTATTATATTCAGGGTACAGTGTACGGCAGTATTATATTCAGGGTACAGTGTACGGCAGTATTATATTCAGGGTACAGTGTATGGCAGTATTATATTCAGGGTACAGTGTATAGCAGTTTTATATTCAGGGTACAGTGTGTGGCAGTATTATGTTCAGGGTACAGTGTATGGCAGTTTTATATTCAGGGTACAGTGTGTGGCAGTATTATATTCAGGGTACAGTGTATAGCAGTTTTATATTCAGGGTACAGTGTGTGGCAGTATTATATTCAGGGTACAGTGTATGGCAGTATTATATTCAGGGTACAGTGTATGACAGTATTATATTCAGGGTACAGTGTACGGCAGTATTATATTCGGGGTACAGTGTACGGCAGTATTATATTCAGGGTACAGTGTATGGCAGTATTATATTCAGGGTACAGTGTATAGCAGTTTTATATTCAGGGTACAGTGTGTGGCAGTATTATGTTCAGGGTACAGTGTGTGGCAGGATTATATTTAGTGGGTTAAGTGTATAGCAGTATTATATTCAGGGTACAGTGTGGGGCAGTATTATATTCAGGGTACAGTGTGGGGCAGTATTATATTTAGTTGGTACAGTGTATAGCAGTATCATATTCAGGGTACAGTGTATGGCAGTATTATATTCAGGGTACAGTGTATGGCAGTATTATATTCAGGGTACAGTGTATGGCAGTATTATATTCAGGGTACAGTGTGTGGCAGTATTATATTCAGGGTACAGTGTGTGGTAGGATTATATTCAGGGTACAGTGTGTGGCAGTATTATATTCAGGGTACAGTGTGTGGTAGGATTATATTCAGGGTACAGTGTGGCAGGATTATATTCAGGGTACAGTGTGTGGCAGGATTATATTCAGGGTACAGTGTGTAGCAGTTTTATATTCAGGGTACAGTGTATAGCAGTTTTATATTCAGGGTACAGTGTGTGGCAGTATTATATTCAGGGTACAGTGTGGGGCAGTATTTTATTTAGGGTTCAGCGTGGGGCAGTATTATGTTCAGGGTACAGTGTGTGGCAGTATTAATTTTAATTGGTACAGTGTGTGGCAGTATTATATTCAGGGTACAGTGTGTGGCAGGATTATATTTAGTGGGTACAGTGTATGGCAGTATTGTATTCAGGGGTACAGTGTGTGGCAGTATTATATTCAGGGTACAGTGTGTGGCAGTATTATATTCAGGGTACAGTGTATAGCAGTATTATATTCAGGGTACAGTGTATAGCAGTATTATATTCAGGGTACAGTGTATGGCAGGATTATATTTAGTGGGTACAGTGTATAGCAGTATTATGTTCAGGGTACAGTGTGTGGCAGTATTATATTCAGGGTACAGTGTGGGGCAGGATTATATTTAGGGTTCACTTTCTGGCAAGGTTATAATGATTACTGTCTTCATGCAGAGGATTAGGATCTGCTGACAGTGAGGAGCCAATGATGTCTGGATGTCAGACTCTGCAGAGAAGATGGAGCTGGAGGAAGACCTGGTCTTTGGACCTGATGAAGAAGAAAAGATAACAGAGAAGATATCACTCAAGGCAGAAGACGTCACTCAGGTCACTGATATCATTGTATATTCTCCCGACTGTCCCATCAGAGCTGTAGTCACTTGTAAGTTCTGCAGTGATGATGGGTAAAACTGTGTCCAATCTGTGTCTCTCCAGCTGTTACAAAACTACAACTCCCATTGCCAGAGGCTCTCCAGACATGATGGGAGTTTTAGCTTTTCAACAGCTGGAGAACCACTTCAACCGATGTGATCGGTGGGGGTCTCAGCAGTCATACCCCCCACCAGGGGGTATGGGTAGGGAACACTGCTAACCTAATGTGCATCGTATCGACGTTCGCTCACGTTGCACTCCCAGAATTCAAGGGCCGGCGTTACTATGTCCTGACGCCAGCCCTAGAGCGTGATGTGCGTGAACATCAAAGTGGGGGGGCCTCCATGTCCATTTTGCTTGGGGCCCCCAAATTCCTTCAAACGGCCCTGGTCACCGCTGCCCTGGATGTCACCGTTCTTCGCTGTCGCCGCGTCCCCGGGGTGTCCCCGACGCTCCGGCAAGGCCTCTGCTTCCCCGACATCCTCGCTCTCCGTCGCCGCCATCACGTCGCTACGCACGCTGCTCCTATTGGATGACGGGACGGCGTGCGCAGCAACGTGATGACGACGATGGAGAGCGCCGGCCATGCATGGGATCCTGAAGAGGACGCCCCGGAGCCCCGAGGACAGGTAAGTGATCGTCGGTGGACCACACGGGGCACCGTAAATGGCTATCCGGTGCCAGCTGAAGCAGTCTGCGCTGCAGGATAGCCGTTTATGCGATGGCCCCGACATACAAAAGCATCATATGGTGATGCTGCCTCTGAGAGTGATCGTATGCTGGAATGATCGTATGTCGGGCCATCGTAGGTCGAGGGGTCACTGTATAGAATTAGGAGATTGGTGTCATCTACAGGATGGAGGGTGATGATGTTCCCTTGATAAGACGTATATGAGATTGATATCTCCACAATAATTTTGGTGACATTGAATCCTGTGATGGTTCCTCCTTGTGCCCAAAAAAAATAAAAAAAAATACAAATAAAAAAATAAAAAAAAAGAGGAAATCCCTGACCCCTGCAAATGGCCAAACCAAAAGTCTAGTATCTTTTTTGGCGCAAGGAGGTCGGCCATGGTACAAATCCGCACCAAGGCAGATCACAAATCACATAAAAACTTCCTTCTCACCAGTGAAACATTTTTTGGCGTGTGCAGTCACTACCTTGGTCTGCCTTGGCGCGGATTTGTGATATGGACGACCTCCTTGCGCCAAAAAAGCTACTAAGTTAAAATAAAGGCGCACATAGAAGATCCCTGCCCACCGCAAACCGCAAAACTAAACTACAGCACCTTTGGGTTTTTCTCTAAATCAAATGTTGCAATGGGGGACGTGTATCTTTACACCACTTTTCTCTTCTACAAATTTTGCACAATTGCGCTTTATTTATTTATTTATTTTTGCATTTGTGCTGCGTTTTTTTGTTTTTTTTTGGTGGAGGCTTTTGCGCAGATGTCTACGATTTGGTGTACCATACACCAGTTTATGCAGTCGACTTGTATGTATGAATTGCGCAAAAAAATGTATGGATGTTATTTTTTTGCACAATTGTGCTTTTTTTTGCAAAAAGTCTAAGACTGCTAACAGGGACACGTAGAAAAGTGTCAGACGCCACATTGTGTGATTCCAAACCAGTGCGGCTCTTCAAATTGCTTCTTTTGTGGGGTTTCTTGTTGGAAGTGGTTCGTTAATATGTGATGTCATTGCGCAGTGTTTCCTCTCAGGTTACTTCATAATTAAAAGTTGATTTCGCTTTTTTAGGCTTTTTTTGGCCCCTTTCACACTACAGGTTTCATCCTGTAAAAACCTCCATTATTATTACCGGCAAAAAGTCCTGAAAACGGCCGTCAGAAAATCCCATTTATGTCAATGGGATTCTTTGAACATCCTTTTGTATCAGACATGTCCGTTTTTTCTAATGTCAGTTATTTTTGCCGGCACAAAAGACGGTGCGCGCACTAATATTTGCTCTAGCAATAAAAAAATGGTGAATAACCCGATGTTAAAATTAAACATTGAAGTCTGTGGGAACCGGATGTTCAAAAAAATCTTCCGTTATCATCAGTTATTGTCAGGAATTTTAACATCAGTTTTTTGTATTGAGAATGCTCAGTGCAGATTTACAAAAAAGGGTTAAAAACCTGATTAAAAAAAAACGGATGTAACTGGTAATAACGGATGATAACGGATGAACAACATCAGGTTTTTTATGAAAAAACCATTAATAATGGATGATGGTCATCAGTTATTGCATCCGTTTTTTTCCCCATCCGTTATTGTAAAATACCGACAGTAAACAAGCAGGATGATACCTGTAGTGTGAGAGGGGCCTAAGAAATGTGTTGTGTGGTCTCCATGATATTGATGGTGATCGGGGGAGGGGAGGTCGGGTAGAACGCTCCAGGTCATTGGTGTTTTTAGCTCTTTTACTATTTGTTTAAAAGCTTTTTGGTAAATGCTGAGAAGCCCCAAATGTTTGGTGAAGAATAGGATTAGGCTGCTGTGATGGGGCAGTATGTTGGCCTTTGCACAATGTTGAGAATATAGAAGAAGATAAATGAGTGCAGGCGCCATCTTATTCTCCTGTTATGATCAATAGGAAATGATCGTTAAAGACCAAAAACAAGAGCAGGTCGCAACGGCAGTGTGAACGTAGCCTTAGAAGGTTATTGTCATCTGCTGGATGAATAGTGATGGGTAAAAAATTTAAGGACAACGTTTGGATATAAATAATGAACCATGTAAAAATTTTCTTGTGGAACATTTGGTGACATTGAAGTCTGTGATGGTTCCTCTTGTGCAGGTTCAGGGCTCAGTGGCTGATCTCTGTGATGCTGATCTCTGTGATGCTGATCTCTGTGATGCTGATCTCTGTGACGCTGATCTCTGTGATGCTGATCTCTCTCTATGACACTGATCTCTGTGATGCTGATCTCTATGACACTGATCTCTGTGATGCTGATCTCTGTGATGCTGATCTCTGTGATGCTGATCTCTGTGATGCTGATCTCTATGACACTGATCTCTGTGATGCTGATCTCTGTGATGCTGATCTCTCTCTATGACACTGATCTCTGTGATGCTGATCTCTATGACACTGATCTCTGTGATGCTGATCTCTGTGATGCTGATCTCTGTGATGCTGATCTCTGTGATGCTGATCTCTGTGACGCTGATCTGTGTGACGCTGATCTCTATGACACTGATCTCTGTGACGCTGATCTCTTCTCCTTTATATCTGGATTTATTACTCCTGTCGGCCTGGGTGTTGTCTCTATGGATTAGATTTGGGCCTCATTCACATGTTCCGGATTTCACTCAGATGCTGCGATGAAAACCTCCTGATATCTGTGAACGTTCCGTCTTCTGCTCCATGGAGAAGGAATCACTAAGGAGTATAAATATTTCTCCTCATTGTCTGGTCCTAATATTCCTACAGATATAGGATAGAAACCCAAGTGTAGATTTATTAAGCCATAGTGTGGTACAAGGACGCATTTCAGCGTGGGAGCCTTCCTCAGCTGTCTGCCGTAGGCAGACTGCTGAGGAAGGCTCCCATGCTGAAACACGTCCTTGTACCTCGCTATGGCTTAATAAAGCTTCACTATGCACGATGGGTGAGTGCTGGATATCATCTTTTTTACCAGTGACTTTGCCCCACCTTGTGCACCACCGCAGATTCCACAGAAGTGCCGACACATCCTCTGTATAGAAACCCAAGTGCGACCCTCAGATCTCAGACATAAATACTTCTCCAGGAGGGACGTCCCAAAATGGCCCCGGACCCTGCGAGATCCTGGTGACGACATCTGACCAGATCTATAAATATTCCTCATAGTGACCAGAAGCCAAAAACTAGAGGTGATCAATAGTGATGAGCGGTGCGGCCATATTCGAATTTGCGATATTATGTTAATATAGAGACGAATATTCCTCCTATATTCGCGAAATTCGCATATTCGCTATGTTCGTTCTCTTTTTTTTTTCCATGCGAAAATTCGTAATGAAATTTCCACGGTGCGCAATTATATCTTTCACCTATAAGAAGGGAGGGATTAGTATCCAGTCTGGAAGTGCCGCTATTTGCATAAAAAAAAAAAATGAATATTCGTCATTATGAATATATATCACTATATTCTAAATATTTGCGAAATCTCGAAGTGCCGATATTTGCGCTCAACACCAATAGTGTTGGGCGCAAATATTTGCATTGCGAATATAGCGCTAAATATTTGCAATTACGAACATTCGCATTTTCTTTTTTCACAGTACACATCACAGTGGTCATCCCTCCCTGCTTCCAGTTACTGTGTCAGACTGGCGGGCGCCCGAAAATTTGCATAGGCGAATATTCGCGCATATTGATCCCTCCCATCTTTTAGCTCTTTGATCACGCGATATTGCACATGTAAATTTTATGGCGCAAAGTAAAATAAAAATGCAAATATGCAAATTTTACAAATATATGACGAATATTCATCCATAAATTTGCGAAATATTGCGAATTTGAATATGGCCTATGCCGCTCAACACTAGCGATCAATACGATGAGAGTGAGGAATGTCAGTGACATCACATCTCTAGTGACCCCCCCCCAATGTACAGAGATGGTTGAGTCCGTGGCCCGTTCCACATATTAACCTGTTCTGTCACAACAACTACAACAATAACAAAACATTCAGCCAATCAAAGCTAAATATTCACATCTACAGATATGATCTTCACCAAACATTTGGTGCTTCTCAGCATTTACCAAAAAGCTTTTAAACAAATAGTAAAAGAGCTAAAAACACCAATGACCTGGAGCGTTCTACCCGACCTCCCCTCCCCCGATCACCATCAATATCATGGAGACCATACAACACACATTTCTTATCTGAGGAGAAATCATCACACAATATAAATCTCCTCCAGATAATAGATCAGACAGGGAGAAGATCAGCTGATCCCTTCATATAGAAGGATCCGGAAGAGATAAGAAATGTGTGTTGTGTGGTCTCCATGATATTAATGGTGATCGGGGGAGGGGAGGTCGGGTAGAACGCTCCAGGTTATTGGTGTTTTTAGCTCTTTTACTGTTTGTTTAAAAGCTTTTTGGCAAATGCTGAGAAGCCCCAAATGTTTGGTGAAGAATAAGATATTGTTATATATTCCTGATTGATCAAACCAATTGCCTTTTGGGTAATAAATGTTAACTCTTTACACCCTACTTACCTTTTATTGCATGTACAGTGATCCCTCAACTTACAATGGCCTCAACATACAATGGTCTTTTCTGGACCATTGTATCTTGAAACCAGATTCAACATACAATGCTATGGAATCGGCGAAACGTGTCAAGGGCTGGAAGAACTGACCAATCAGAATGGACATTTCACTGATAAAAAAAAACCCTGTATTACTGAAGTGTATGCACTGACTGGTGTCTGGTAGCGCCCCCTACAGTACAGGGAGGTATTACATGTTCTGTACTCTTTACCTGTATTACTGAAGTGTATGCACTGACTGGTGTCTGATAGCGCCCCCTACAGTACAGGGAGGTATTACATGTTCTGTACTCTTTACCTGTATTACTGAAGTGTATGCACTGACTGGTGTCTGGTAGCGCCCCCTACAGTACAGGGAGGTATTACATGTTCTGTACTACTCTTTACCTGTATTACTGAAGTGCATGCACTGACTGGTGTCTGGTAGCGCCCCCTACAGTACAGGGAGGTATTACATGTTCTGTACTCTTTACCTGTATTACTGAAGTGTATGCACTGACTGGTGTCTGGTAGCGCCCCCTACAGTACAGGGAGGTATTACATGTTCTGTACTACTCTTTACCTGTATTACTGAAGTGCATGCACTGACTGGTGTCTGGTAGCGCCCCCTACAATTCAGGGAGGTATTACATGTTCTGTACTCTTTACCTGTATTACTGAAGTGTATGCACTGACTGGTGTCTGGTAGCGCCCCCTACAGTACAGGGAGGTATTACATGTTCTGTACTCTTTACCTGTATTACTGAAGTGTATGCACCGACAGGTGTCTGATAGCGCCCCCTACAGTACAGGGAGGTATTACATGTTCTGTACTCTTTACCTGTATTACTGAAGTGTATACACTGACTGGTGTCTGGTAGCGCCCCCCTACAGTACAGGGAGGTATTACATGTTCTGTACTCTTTACCTGTATTACTGAAGTGTATACACTGACTGGTGTCTGGTAGTGCCCCCTACAGTACAGGGAGGTATTACATGTTCTGTACTCTTTACCTGTATTACTGAAGTGTATGCACTGACTGGTGTCTGATAGCGCCCCCTACAGTACAGGGAGGTATTACATGTTCATTACTCTTTACCTGTATTACTGAAGTGTATACACTGACTGGTGTCTGGTAGCGCCCCCTACAGTACAGGGATGTATTACATGTTCTGTACTCTTTACCTGTATTACTGAAGTGTATGCACTGACTGGTGTCTGATAGCGCCCCCTACAGTACAGGGAGGTATTACATGTTCTGTACTCTTTACCTGTATTACTGAAGTGTATGCACTGACTGGTGTCTGGTATCGCCCCCTACAGTACAGGGAGGTATTACATGTTCTGTTCTCTTTACCTGTATTACTGAAGCGTATGCACTGACTGATGTCTGGTAGCGCTCCCTACAGTACAGGGAGGTATTACATGTTCTGTACTACTCTTTACCTGTATTACTGAAGTGCATGCACTGACTGGTGTCTGGTAGCGCCCCCTACAGTACAGGGAGGTATTACATGTTCTGTACTCTTTACCTGTATTACTGAAGTGTATGCACTGACTGGTGTCTGGTAGCGCCCCCTACAGTACAGGGAGGTATTACATGTTCTGTACTACTCTTTACCTGTATTACTGAAGTGCATGCACTGACTGGTGTCTGGTAGCGCCCCCTACAGTACAGGGAGGTATTACATGTTCTGTACTCTTTACCTGTATTACTGAAGTGTATGCACTGACTGGTGTCTGATAGCGCCCCCTACAGTACAGGGAGGTATTACATGTTCTGTACTCTTTACCTGTATTACTGAAGTGTATGCACTGACTGGTGTCTGGTAGCGCCCCCTACAGTACAGGGAGGTATTACATGTTCTGTATTCTTTACCTGTATTACTGAAGTGTATGCACTGACTGGTGTCTGGTAGCGCCCCCTACAGTACAGGGAGGTGTTACATGTTCTGTACTCTTTACCTGTATTACTGAAGTGTATGCACTAACTGGTGTCTGGTAGCACCCCCTCCAGTACAGGGAGATATTACATGTTCTGTACTCTTTACCTGTATTACTGAAGTGTATGCACTGACTGGTGTCTGGTAGCACCCCCTACAGTACAGGGAGGTATTACATGTTCTGTACTCTTTACCTGTATTACTGAAGTGTATGCACTGACTGGTGTCTGGTAGTGCCCTCTACAGTACAGGGAGGTATTACATGTTCTGTACTCTTTACCTGTATTACTGAAGTATATGCACTGACTGATGTCTGGTAACGCCCCCTACAGTACAGGGAGGTATTACATGTTCTGCACTCTTTACCTGTATTACTGAAGTGTATACACTGACTGGTGTCTGGTAGCGCCCCCTACAGTACAGGGAGGTATTACATGTTCTGTACTCTTTACCTGTATTACTGAAGTGTATGCACTGACTGGTGTCTGATAGCGCCCCCTACAGTACAGGGAGGTATTACATGTTCTGTACTCTTTACCTGTATTACTGAAGTGTATACACTGACTGGTGTCTGGTAGCGCCCCCTACAGTACAGGGAGGTATTACATGTTCTGTACTCTTTACCTGTATTACTGAAGTGTATACACTGACTGGTGTCTGGTAGTGCCCCCTACAGTACAGGGAGGTATTACATGTTCTGTACTCTTTACCTGTATTACTGAAGTGTATGCACTGACTGGTGTCTGGTATCTCCCCCTACAGTACAGGGAGGTATTACATGTTCTGTTCTCTTTACCTGTATTACTGAAGCGTATGCACTGACTGATGTCTGGTAGCGCTCCCTACAGTACAGGGAGGTATTACATGTTCTGTACTACTCTTTACCTGTATTACTGAAGTGCATGCACTGACTGGTGTCTGGTAGCGCCCCCTACAGTACAGGGAGGTATTACATGTTCTGTACTCTTCACCTGTATTACTGAAGTGTATGCACTGACTGGTGTCTGGTAGCGCCCCCTACAGTACAGGGAGGTATTACATGTTCTGTATTCTTTACCTGCATTACTGAAGTGTATGCACTGACTGGTGTCTGGTAGCGCCCCCTACAGTACAGGGAGGTGTTACATGTTCTGTACTCTTTACCTGTATTACTGAAGTGTATGCACTAACTGGTGTCTGGTAGCGCCCCCTACAGTACAGGGAGATATTACATGTTCTGTACTCTTTACCTGTATTACTGAAGTGTATGCACTGACCGGTGTCTGGTATCGCCCCCTACAGTACAGGGAGATATTACATGTTCTGTACTCTTTACCTGTATTACTGAAGTGTATGCACTGACTGGTGTCTGGTATCGCCCCCTACAGTACAGGGAGATATTACATGTTCTGTACTCTTTACCTGTATTACTGAAGTGTATGCACTGACTAGTGTCTGGTAGCGCCCCCTACAGTACAGGGAGGTATTACATGTTCTGTACTACTCTTTACCTGTATTACTGAAGTGCATGCACTGACTGGTGTCTGGTAGCGCCCCCTACAGTACAGGGAGGTATTACATGTTCTGTACTCTTTACCTGTATTACTGAAGTGTATGCACTGACTGATGTCTTGTAGCGCCCCCTACAGTACAGGGAGGTATTACATGTTCTGTACTCTTTACCTGTATTACTGAAGTGTATGCACTGACTGGTGTCTGGTAGCGCCCCTTACAGTACAGGGAGGTATTACATGTTTTGTATTCTTTACCTGTATTACTGAAGTGTATGCACTGACTGGCTGTCTGGTAGCGCCCCCTACAGTACAGGGAGGTGTTACATGTTCTGTACTCTTTACCTGTATTACTGAAGTGTATGCACTGACTGGTGTCTGATAGCGCCCCCTACAGTACAGGGAGGTATTACATGTTCTGTACTCTTTACCTGTATTACTGAAGTGTATGCACTAACTGGTGTCTGGTAGCGCCCCCTACAGTACAGGGAGGTATTACATGTTCTGTACTCTTTACCTGTATTACTGAAGTGTATGCACTGACTGGTGTATGGTAGCGCCCCCTACAGTACAGGGAGGTATTACATGTTCTGTACTCTTTACCTGTTAGCTGCTCCTTTGAACACCAGGTGAGGGCGGCTCCATGTTACTTTTTTAGGACATTGCATGTACTGTACAGGACCCTGAAGAAGCTCCTGTCCTCTACATAGACCAGTGCTTCCCAAAGAGGGTGCCTCTAGCTGTTGCAAAACTACAACTCCCAGCATGCCCGGACAGCCTTTGGCTGTCCGGGCATGCTGGGAGTTGTAGTTTTGCAACAGCTGGAGGCACCCTGGTTGGGAAACACTGCTCTACATAGACAGTGATTACAGCTCCCAGCAGATGTTTCTTACTTTTATATATAAGGATTTGCTTTATCTATATTAGTTATCTACTTATTTTTCTTTAATCCTCACTTTTTCCTATTTTTGGATGACATTTTGGGGCTTCAGAACCAATTACCAGGTTTCCATAGAGTTCTGGTCTCAACATATGATGGTTTCAACATACAATGACCATCCTGGAACCAATTAATATTGTAACTTGAGGGACCGCTGTAATATGATAAAGCACAGAAAAATACGTTTATAATGTAATAATCCTTGGAGAGATCGGCCTCAGCCCAAAAGAGAAAGAAAGACGGAGCAGTGTGACGGGACTTGTCATCCGGGTGGGGGGGGGGGCGACATGTGACCTCTTGACCTCTTCCTCTGTCTGACTTTTTTTTTTTTTTTGTCTGTTTTTTTAATATGAGTGTGAATGAGGGGGGCGGGGGGGGGGGCATTAGGGTTCAGGACTTGGAACCTACTGGTGACATGTAGCTCCTTACTTATGTTCTTTATTGTCGGCACCTTGGGTATTGCGCTGACTACTTTTGCCTCTTTACCTTGTTTTTTTTACCTTTATGTTATCACGATTGCTTGACAATATTTGAAAATTCAATAAACAAAGTTGAAGGAAAAAAATAAAAAAGAAGCCGAGCAGTGACCTTTGTGACTACATCCACCCGAACAGTGTTCAGAGTAGTAACAGGTGACCCCGCTCTGGGACACCACATTATCGGGAAGACGTAATGATTGTTCTCCTTAGTGATTCCTTCTCCATGGAGCAGAAGACGGAACGTTCACAGATATCAGGAGGTTTTCATCGCAGCATCTGAGTGAAATCCGGAACATGTGAATGAGGCCCAAATCTAATCCATAGAGACAAGACAGAGGCCGAGAGGAGGAATAAATCCAGATATAAAGGAGAAGAGATCAGCGTCACGGAGATCAGCGTCACAGAGATCAGCGTCACAGAGGTCAACGTCACAGAGGTCGGCGTCACAGAGATCAGTGTGATAGAGATCAGCGTCATAGAGATCACCCACTGAGCCCTGAACCTGCACAAGAGGAACCATCACAGGCTTCAATGTCACCAAATACTCAACAATTACTAAATACTTGAAAAAAACAAAGAGATCTTCTCCATGTCTCCGCTCACATATCATCCTCATCACCACCGAACAGCAGACGACAACAACCTTCTTATTCTTCACCAAACATTTGGGGCTTCTCAGCATTTGCCAAAAAGCTTTTAAACAAATAGTAAAAGAGCTAAAAACACCAATGACCTGGAGCGTTCTACCCGACCTCCCCTCCCCCGATCACCATCAATATCATGGAGACCACACAACACACATTTCTTATCTGAGGAGAAATCATCACACAATATAAATCTCCTCCAGATAATAGATCAGACAGGGAGAAGATCAGCTGATCCCTTCATATAGAAGGATCTGGAAAAGATAAGAAATGTGTGTTGTGTGGTCTCCATGATATTGATGGTGATCGGGGGAGGGGAGGTCGGGTAGAACGCTCCAGGTCATTGGTGTTTTTAGCTCTTTTACTATTTGTTTAAAGGTTTTTTGGTAAATGCTGAGAAGCCCCAAATGTTTGGTGAAGAATAGAATATAAAATTGTGATGTCTGTGTGTTGTTAAAAACAAGTGATATCTGTGTGGTGCCCCAGTGTGGATCACACTTTTCCACTTACCCTGTAAGGTAGGTGTCACATCGTGTCTGCTCAGGTTTTACATGTATATGATTTGTAATTTATTATACTGTGATTTCCATTGATGAATGCTCTTATATGTCTCATTGTTACAGTAATTCGAGTCGTCAAAAACCTCGCGGCTCGGCGTCTGCTGACTTTATCCTGTATAAATTAGTTCAGCTTTCAGGTGCTCTGGGGGCTGGAGACTCTCCTAGGACTATATCCACCTTTTCCAGCCACCGGTAAAGATGTATATGATCTGGCCATTAGATTCAGGTAGGGAGAGAGCAGAGGGGCCCTGTGAGTGGTGACCCCGAGGTGCCTGAACCCATTGGTGGTGGGATCCCATGACATTGAGTCCTCACCTCTAGGTTCTTGGCCTTCTGGCCCAGGTTGTACTACACAGCGCGTCCTATTATTTATTTCCTTTGTCTCTATGTGTTTACTCTGTACCTGTGTTTTGTCCACAAGGATCTTTCAGATGCGTCTCCTGGAGGTCTAGGGGAGGTGCGCGTGACCATTAGGTTCCTCCTGCAACACCGGGTGCCTGTTTATAAAGAGACGCCAACAAGTTGTTGTTCTCCTTGGCTGATACTTGGTGGTCGTCCCTCAGCTTCAGTGTAAGATACATCGATCCTGGACCCTCACACATGTCGTTTGGCCCAGAGGGGAAGGTTGTTGTGGGCCCTTCTGATTTAGGAGAGAGTGATAGGGAGGAACAAATCCAGATATAAAGGATTAAGAGAAAGAGAGATCAGCGTCACAGAGATCAGTGTCACCGGGATCAGCATCATAGAGATCAGCATCACAGGGATCAGCGTCACAGAGATCAGCATCACAGAGATCAGCGTCATAGAGATCACCCACTGAGCCCTGAACCTGCACAAGAGGAACCATCACAGGACTTCAATGTCACCGAATACTCAAAAATCACCAAATGTTCCATAAAAAACTGGAGTTTTATACAAGACGCTGATCACTGATCACTGATCACACACCGATGTTGTCCTCAAGGTCATCTAACTCCTTAAGGACTGGGACAATTTTTATTTAGCATTTTAATGTTTTCCTCATTGTCTTCCAAAAGTCATAATGCTTTTTATATTTCCCTCCACAGACCCTTATGACGCTTCTGTTTATTTTTTTTACAACACATATATATATTTTTATTTATTTCAAATAAGCAAAATAGAAGAATAAAAAAAATCAACCACAATTCTGTTCCTCACCAAACATTCGGGGCTTCTCAGCATTTACCAAAAAGATTTAAAACAAATAGTAAAAGAGCTAAAAACACCAATGACCTGGAGCGTTCTACCCGACCTCCCCTCCCCCGATCACCATCAATATCATGGAGACCACACAACACACATTTCTTATCTCTTTCGGATCCTTCTATATGAAGGGATCAGCTGATCTTCTTCCTGTCTGATCTATTATCTGGAGGAGATTTATATTGTGCGATGATTTCTCCTCAGATAAGAAATGTGTGTTGTGTGGTCTCCATGATATTGATGGTGATCGGGGGAGGGGAGGTTGGGTATAACGCTCCAGGTCATTGGTGTTTTTAGCTCTTTTACTATTTGTTTAAAAGCTTTTTGGTAAATGCTGAGAAGCCCCAAATGTTTGGTGAAGAATAGAATATAAAATGGTGATGTCTGTGTGTTGTTAAAAACAAGTGATATCTGTGTGGTGCCCCAGTGTGGATCACACTTTTCCACTTACCCTGTAAGGTAGGTGTCACATCATGTCTGCTCAGGTTTTACATGTATATGATTTGTAATTTATTATACTGTGATTTCCATTGATGAATGCTCTTATATGTCTCATTGTTACAGTAATTCGAGTCGTCAAAAACCTCGCGGCTCGGCGTCTGCTGACTTTATCCTGTATAAATTAGTTCAGCTTTCAGGTGCTCTGGGGGCTGGAGACTCTCCTAGGACTATATCCACCTTTTCCAGCCACCGGTAAAGATGTATATGATCTGGCCATTATATTCAGGTAGGGAGAGAGCAGAAGGGCCCTGTGAGTGGTGACCCCGAGGTGCCTGAGCCCATTGGTGGTGGGATCCCATGACATTGAGTCCTCACCTCTAGGTTCTTGGCCTTCTGGTCCAGGTTGTACTACACAGCGCGTCCTATTATTTATTTCCTTTGTCTCTATGTGTTTACTCTGTACCTGTGTTTTGTCCACAAGGATCTTTCAGATGCGTCTCCTGGAGGTCTAGGGGAGGTGCGCGTGACCATTAGGTTCCTCCTGCAACACCGGGTGCCTGTTTATAATGAGACGCCAACAAGTTGTTCTCCTTGGCTGATACTTGGTGGTCGTCCCTCAGCTTCAGTGTAAGATACATCGATCCTGGACCCTCACACATGTCGTTTGGCCCAGAGGGGAAGGTTGTTGTGGGCCCTTCTTATTTAGGAGAGAGTGATAGGGAGGATTAAGAGAAGGAGAGATCAGCGTCACAGAGATCAGCGTCACAGAGATCAGCGTCACAGAGATCAGCGTCACAGAGATCAGCGTCACAGAGATCAGCGTCACAGAGATCAGCATCACAGAGATCAGCATCACAGAGATCAGCGTCATAGAGATCACCCACTGAGCCCTGAACCTGCACAAGAGGAACCATCACAGGCTTCAATGTCACCGAATACTCAAAAATCACCAAATGTTCCATAAAAAAACAGCAGAATAGAGGAGTTTTATACAAGACGCTGATCACTGATCACACACCGATGTTGTCCTCATCCAACCCCTTAAGGACTGGGATAATTTTATTTTAGCATTTTTATTTTTTCCTCCTTGTCTTCTGAAATACATAATGCTTTTATAATTCCCTCCACAGACCCATATGAGGCTTCTTGTTTTTTGTAACATATATATTGTCTTTTATCTTTTCAAATCAGAGAAATAGAAGCATAAAAAACCGACCACAATTCTGATCTTCACCAAACATTTGGGGCTTCTCAGCATTTACCAAAAAGCTTTTAAACAAATAGTAAAAGAGCTAAAAACACCAATGACCTGGAGCGTTCTACCCGACCTCCCCTCCCCCGATCACCATCAATATCATGGCGGTTTAGGGTACGATCACACTGCCGTCCTGCCCTGTTATATGCTGACATATACTGTTAGCGGGGGCAGCGGACCCCATTCACTTCCAGAGAGGAAATTTGCACAGTTGCCCATAGCAACCAATTAGAAGCCTTGTTAAAAATGAAAGAAGTGATCTGATTGGTTGCTATGGGCAACCAGGCAAATTTTCCTCTGGACAGGTTTTGATAAATCTCCCCCTCTGTTCGGGACGCAGAGGAAAGGTTGACCAGTTGCCCATAGCAACCACAAAATAGTTCTACATTGGGGGTATTTATCAAAACTGGTTGTTCTATGTGGTTTTTTACCCTATTTTTTTTTTTTGCAATGTTTTCAACGGACTTGCGCCAAATTTTTCATTTGTCGCGCACTACATCGTAATTTTGGCATTTATTGGGGTTTACTAGCCAAAACTGATGGTATGGCACTTTTTTTATGTCAGTTTAAAAATTACTTTGAATTGCGACAAAATTGCGGTATTAGTAACCGTTTTTGCGACAAAGTATAAAAGGCGCTAATAGTAAATTCCCGACCACTGCAAAAAAGAAGCTGTCAAAAGTTGATTTGCAGTCGGAACCTGAAAACGACGTAATGACAAAGGCGCAATGAAAAGTCGCAAATCACAATGTCTCAGTGGAAATGCGACAATAGTACGCAATAAAAGACATGTATATGCAATGATAAATACCCCCCCATGTTTTTGTACACAGTAGAATAAAATATATTGGACACAAACACAGTGTGAACGCGGCCTTAGAAGGTGTCATCATCTGGATGAGAACGGTGAAGATGACCATGAGGGAATTCATGGAGAGGTTATTTGTGTGGTGGGGATGTGTACGTGCGACTTTATAACAATGTTCTCCACACACAGTTTTGTAAACCGGGTCTGGGCTGGTGTAGAAGAGGTATTCTGGCTTTATACATCTCATCCAAAGGATAGTCCGAGGGGAGGCTTTCAAATGTGATTGACTGTGCTGCCATATATTGCTAAGTGTCGACATAAGAAAATATACACCACACAGGATGTTGGTATACACTATTTCTTAGCATACTCATAGCTGCCCCCAAAAGAGTTCTGTTTAATCCAGGAAGTACATTTAGTTTTTATATTGGATAAAGAAGGAGGTTTAGTTATGACATCAAAATTAGCATGTTACATTTTGATTGGTTGTTTGATTATTGTGTCCATATATATTAGCATATCTAGTGTCCATTAATTTCTTGGTAGAAGTTTCTCTACTGGGAAATTCCAGCGTTCTCTGTTCTTCAGATATTTTGTCTTCTACTCCTTATCTCAGTTGTATTGGCGTCATGGCAAGGCCTCAATCGTAGTCATGAGCATATTTCAGCTGATGTATATGGGTTAAGGGGTACGTAACGGATATATTTTTCCAGCAGCAATGGCATATTAATATTAGTATATTGATCAGTCATTAGAAGCATAAGGGTCATCCCTATCAAGATGTATGATCTCCGTGCAGCCCTAAGCATTCTGTGCCAGGGACAGTGACGTTACAGCCCCAACCCCTAGTGATGACACGCCACGCTCCCTCCATTCTTGTCTATGGGAGAAGTTGTGACCACCCATAGACATGTGTGATGAGGGCAGATGGCATTAACCCCTTGTATTCGTCACGCCATGGTGTGGTTTAGCCTAAAACCACCTGAAGGTAATACTGCTGGATCCTGGGCTAGGCACAGGGGCAAAAAAGACTCCAACACCAAGTTACGGACAACGGTAGCTTTACTGAGGGTAGACAGATGGTAAAGTCTATACAGTTCAGCCAGGGCCCAAGGAGGTGACCAGTGATGCAGAGACCTTAAAGGGGTATTCCAGGCAAAAACTTTTTTTTATATATATATCAACTGGCTCTGGAAAGTGAAACAGATTTGTAAATTACTTCTATTAAAAAATCTTAATCCTTCCAATAGTTATTAGCTTCTGAAGTTTTCTGTTTAACTGCTCAATGATGATGTCACGTCCCGGGAGCTGTGCATGATGGGAGAATATCCCCATAGGAACTTCACAGCTCCCGGGATGTGAGTCATCAGAGAGCAGTTAGACAGAAAACAGCAACTCAATTTCAGAAGCTAATAACTATTGGAAGGATTAAGATTTTTTTAATAGAAGTAATTTACAAATCTGTTTAACTTTCCGCAGCCAGTTGATTTATATAAAAAAAAGTTTTGGCCTGGAATACCCCTTTAAGTGCTTTCTGGGACTTGTAGTAGGACTGGACAATTGAATGCAGACCACGCTGACTTGACAGATGACAGGGACTGACTTGACTCATAAAGCTGGGACTTTATCTTACATGACTTGATGGCGGCTGCAGGACTGGACTTTGAGGTCCCAACACTCTGGATACACAGACTAGACAAGACTGCACTGGACCTCAGCAGAAGAGAGAGAAGCTCCACCCAGGGCTTATATGGGGGAGACCAGCAGGGAGCCCATAGGTCATCCCTAGGTCATCCCTAGGATCACCTGATCACTGGTACCTCCTGGGTAACAATCACATGACATAACTCTTAAAGATGCAACACGTTTTATAATACAATACACTGCGGAACATATGTACAGGGGGGAAACAAGTACAAGGGACTCTGGGGACACTGAAGGAGGCTGCCTGACAGGACAGCAAGGGTACGGGGTAACATCTCCCATACTGAACCGCCACACATGGAGGGGGCGTGGCCTCATGTCCCCGTCTCGGAGGCAGTGCCCGGTACAGACTGCCGGGGGCTGCACCAAGATTGCTGGGTCCCCAGTGATCATACATCTTATCCCCTATCCTTTGGATAGGGGATACTGTGATGTCCCAGTACAGGACATGGTCCTGCACTACACTTACGCCCTCTCAGGTTGAGTCGTCGGTGACCTGGGGCTCTCCTGCAGTGTCTCCCCTGCTGTTATCATAGTTACATAGTGTTATTTATTGTATTATATGTATAGCCAGTATAAAAGAGCTTTGGAGTTATCACTATAGCCAGAGAGCACCAGCTTAACACATGACCCGCAGCTTGGCCTATGAGCTTCTAGTACCGCCCCTCTTTATAAGGAAGGGAGGAGCTGTAATCTGCCTCTTTTTGGCTTGTTATTCCAGTCTATGTCTGCTGTCACTACCTACAGTCCGGTCTATGTCTGCTGTCACTACCTACAGTCCAGTCTATGTCTGCTGTCACTACCTACAGCCCGGTCTATGTCTGCTGTCACTATCTACAGTCCAGTCTATGTCTGCTGTCACTACCTACAGTCCGGTCTATGTCTGCTGTCACTACCTACAGTCCAGTCTATGTCTGCTGTCACTACCTACAGCCCGGTCTATGTCTGCTGTCACTATCTACAGTCCAGTCTATGTCTGCTGTCACTACCTACAGTCCGGTCTATGTCTGCTGTCACTACCTACAGTCCGGTCTATGTCTGCTGTCACTACCTACAGCCCGGTCTATGTCTGCTGTCACTACCTACAGTCCGGTCTATGTCTGCTGTCACTACCTACAGTCCGGTCTATGTCTGCTGTCACTACCTACAGTCCGGTCTATGTCTGCTGTCACTACCTACAGCCCGGTCTATGTCTGCTGTCACTACCTACAGCCCGGTCTATGTCTGCTGTCACTACCTACAGTCCGGTCTATGTCTGCTGTCACTACCTACAGTCCGGTCTATGTCTGCTGTCACTACCTACAGTCCGGTCTATGTCTGCTGTCACTACCTACAGTCCGGTCTATGTCTGCTGTCACTACCTACAGTCCGGTCTATGTCTGCTGTCACTACCTACAGTCTAGTCTATGTCTGCTGTCACTACCTACAGCCCGGTCTATGTCTGCTGTCACTACCTACAGTCCGGTCTATGTCTGCTGTCACTACCTACAGTCCAGTCTATGTCTGCTGTCACTACCTACAGTCCAGTCTATGTCTGCTGTCACTACCTACAGCCCGGTCTATGTCTGCTGTCACTACCTACAGTCCAGTCTATGTCTGCTGTCACTACCTACAGTCCGGTCTATGTCTGCTGTCACTACCTACAGCCCGGTCTATGTCTGCTGTCACTACCTACAGCCCGGTCTATGTCTGCTGTCACTACCTACAGTCCAGTCTATGTCTGCTGTCACTACCTACAGTCCGGTCTATGTCTGCTGTCACTACCTACAGTCCAGTCTATGTCTGCTGTCACTACCTACAGCCCGGTCTATGTCTGCTGTCACTACCTACAGTCCGGTCTATGTCTGCTGTCACTACCTACAGTCCGGTCTATGTCTGCTGTCACTACCTACAGCCCGGTCTATGTCTGCTGTCACTACCTACAGTCCGGTCTATGTCTGCTGTCACTACCTACAGTCCGGTCTATGTCTGCTGTCACTACCTACAGTCCGGTCTATGTCTGCTGTCACTACCTACAGCCCGGTCTATGTCTGCTGTCACTACTTACAGTCCGGTCTATGTCTGCTGTCACTACCTACAGTCCGGTCTATGTCTACTGTCACTACCTACAGTCCGGTCTATATGTCTGCTGTCACTACCTACAGTCCGGTCTATGTCTGCTGTCACTACCTACAGCCCGGTCTATATGTCTGCTGTCACTACCTACAGCCCGGTCTATGTCTGCTGTCACTACCTACAGTCCGGTCTATGTCTGCTGTCACTACCTACAGCCCGGTCTATGTCTGCTGTCACTACCTACAGTCCGGTCTATGTCTGCTGTCACTACCTACAGTCCGGTCTATGTCTGCTGTCACTACCTACAGCCCGGTCTATGTCTGCTGTCACTACCTACAGCCCGGTCTATGTCTGCTGTCACTACCTACAGTCCAGTCTATGTCTGCTGTCACTACCTACAGTCCGGTCTATGTCTGCTGTCACTACCTACAGCCCGGTCTATGTCTGCTGTCACTACCTACAGCCCGGTCTATGTCTGCTGTCACTACCTACAGTCCGGTCTATGTCTGCTGTCACTACCTACAGCCCGGTCTATGTCTGCTGTCACTACCTACAGTCCGGTCTATGTCTGCTGTCACTACCTACAGCCCGGTCTATGTCTGCTGTCACTACCTACAGCCCGGTCTATGTCTGCTGTCACTACCTACAGTCCGGTCTATGTCTGCTGTCACTACCTACAGTCCAGTCTATGTCTGCTGTCACTACTTACAGTCCAGTCTATATGTCTGCTGTCACTACCTACAGTCCGGTCTATGTCTGCTGTCACTACCTACAGCCCGGTCTATGTCTGCTGTCACTACCTACAGCCCGGTCTATGTCTGCTGTCACTACCTACAGCTCGGTCTATGTCTGCTGTCACTACCTACAGTCCGGTCTATATGTCTGCTGTCACTACCTACAGCCCGGTCTATGTCTGCTGTCACTACCTACAGTCCGGTCTATGTCTGCTGTCACTACCTACAGTCCGGTCTATGTCTGCTGTCACTACCTACAGTCCGGTCTATGTCTGCTGTCACTACCTACAGCTCGGTCTATGTCTGCTGTCACTACCTACAGTCCGGTCTATATGTCTGCTGTCACTACCTACAGCCCGGTCTATGTCTGCTGTCACTACCTACAGCCCGGTCTATGCCTGCTGTCACTACCTACAGCCCGGTCTATGTCTGCTGTCACTACCTACAGTCCGGTCTATGTCTGCTGTCACTACCTACAGTCCGGTCTATGTCTGCTGTCACTACCTACAGTCCGGTCTATGTCTGCTGTCACTACCTACAGCCCGGTCTATGTCTGCTGTCACTACCTACAGTCCGGTCTATGTCTGCTGTCACTACCTACAGTCCGGTCTATGCCTGCTGTCACTACCTACAGTCCGGTCTATGTCTGCTGTCACTGCCTACAGTCCGGTCTATGCCTGCTGTCACTACCTACAGTCCAGTCTATGTCTGCTGTCACTACTTACAGTCCAGTCTATGTCTGCTGTCACTACCTACAGTCCGGTCTATGCCTGCTGTCACTACCTACAGTCCAGTCTATGTCTGCTGTCACTACCTACAGTCCAGTCTATGTCTGCTGTCACTACCTACAGTCCGGTCTATGTCTGCTGTCACTACCTACAGTCCGGTCTATGTCTGCTGTCACTACCTACAGTCCGGTCTATATGTCTGCTGTCACTACCTACAGTCCGGTCTATGTCTGCTGTCACTACCTACAGTCCGGTCTATGTCTGCTGTCACTACCTACAGTCCAGTCTATGTCTGCTGTCACTACCTACAGTCCGGTCTATGTCTGCTGTCACTACCTACAGTCCGGTCTATGTCTGCTGTCACTACCTACAGTCCAGTCTATGTCTGCTGTCACTACCTACAGTCCAGTCTATATGTCTGCTGTCACTACCTACAGTCCGGTCTATGTCTGCTGTCACTACCTACAGTCCAGTCTATATGTCTGCTGTCACTACCTACAGTCCGGTCTATGTCTGCTGTCACTACCTACAGTCCGGTCTATATGTCTGCTGTCACTACCTACAGTCCGGTCTATATGTCTGCTGTCACTACCTACAGTCCGGTCTATGTCTGCTGTCACTACCTACAGTCCGGTCTATATGTCTGCTGTCACTACCTACAGTCCGGTCTATATGTCTGCTGTCACTACCTACAGTCCGGTCTATATGTCTGCTGTCACTACCTACAGTCCGGTCTATGTCTGCTGTCACTACCTACAGTCCGGTCTATGTCTGCTGTCACTACCTACAGCCCGGTCTATGTCTGCTGTCACTACCTACAGCCCGGTCTATGTCTGCTGTCACTACCTACAGTCCGGTCTATGTCTGCTGTCACTACCTACAGTCCGGTCTATGTCTGCTGTCACTACCTACAGTCCGGTCTATGTCTGCTGTCACTACCTACAGTCCGGTCTATGTCTGCTGTCACTACCTACAGTCCGGTCTATGTCTGCTGTCACTACCTACAGTCCGGTCTATGTCTGCTGTCACTACCTACAGTCCGGTCTATGTCTGCTGTCACTACCTACAGGCCGGTCTATATGTCTGCTGTCACTACCTACAGCCCCGTCTATGTCTGCTGTCACTACCTACAGCCCGGTCTATATGTCTGCTGTCACTACCTACAGTCCAGTCTATGTCTGCTGTCACTACCTACAGCCCGGTCTATGTCTGCTGTCACTACCTACAGTCCGGTCTATATGTCTGCTGTCACTACCTACAGTCCGGTCTATGTCTGCTGTCACTACCTACAGCCCGGTCTATGTCTGCTGTCACTACCTACAGTCCAGTCTATGTCTGCTGTCACTACCTACAGTCCGGTCTATATGTCTGCTGTCACTACCTACAGTCCGGTCTATATGTCTGCTGTCACTACCTACAGTCCGGTCTATATGTCTGCTGTCACTACCTACAGTCCGGTCTATATGTCTGCTGTCACTACCTACAGTCCGGTCTATATGTCTGCTGTCACTACCTACAGTCCGGTCTATGTCTGCTGTCACTACCTACAGTCCGGTCTATGTCTGCTGTCACTACCTACAGTCCGGTCTATGTCTGCTGTCACTACCTACAGTCCGGTCTATGTCTGCTGTCACTACCTACAGTCCGGTCTATGTCTGCTGTCACTACCTACAGTCCGGTCTATGTCTGCTGTCACTACCTACAGTCCGGTCTATGTCTGCTGTCACTACCTACAGTCCGGTCTATGTCTGCTGTCACTACCTACAGTCCGGTCTATGTCTGCTGTCGCTACCTACAGTCCAGTCAAGCCTCAAGTCAATTATCTAAAGTCTATTACAAGTATTATTGGTCCCAGCAAGCTGTGAGGTCCTTCTGTGTTCCTGGCCACCTCTCTGGGATTCTGGCCGAGCTGTAGAGACTATAACACTTGTCTGACCTCAGTAAAACCTCCATTAAACCATAACTGGTTATGGACAGTCATTTCACTGCCTAGCCATTAGAATAGCGGAGATATCGTTTGGATGGTTCCCAAAAACCATTCTGGCATCATGAACATTAGGGGTTAATACCATCTGCCCCATCCACCTAAAGCGCTACACCCCGTGGTCCCGCCATTCACCGTGGCTCACCACAATAAGATGTATAAAGCTGGAACATCCCTTTAAGCAGAGTATGGAGCAGCTACACTATTAAAGAAAAAACCTCTAACGTCGCAATGAAAAGTCTCTAAACAGCAACGGAGACAAATCTACACCACAAAAACAGGATAAACTACCCGAATTATTTGTATGTGAACGGAGACAAATCTACACCACAAAAACAGGATAAACTACCCAAATTATTTGTATGTGAACGGAGACAAATCTACACCACAAAAACAGGATAAACTACCCGAATTATTTGTATGTGAACGGAGACAAATCTACACCACAAAAACAGGATAAACTACCCGAATTATTTGTATGTGAACGGAGACAAATCTACACCACAAAAACAGGATAAACTACCCGAATTATTTGTATGTGAACGGAGACAAATCTACACCACAAAAACAGGATAAACTACCCGAATTATTTGTATGTGAACGGAGACAAATCTACACCACAAAAACAGGATACCCTACCCGAATTATTTGTATGTGAACGGAGACAAATCTACACCACAAAAACAGGATAAACTACCCGAATTATTTGTATGTGAACGGAGACAAATCTACACCACAAAAACAGGATAAACTACCCGAATTATTTGTATGTGAACGGAGATCACGGCCGCGTATAAAACTCTTCTGTTCTGTTATTATAATGAAATATTCAGTAAACGTTCAGTATTCGGTGACATTGAAGTCCTGTGATGGTTCCTCTTATGCAGGTTCAGGGCTCAGTGGGTGATCTCTGGACGCTGATCTCTGTAACACTGATCTCTCCTCCTCCTACTTTATGTCTCACTCTTCCCTCTTGTTCTTATAGTAGAAGGACTCACACAACAACTTGTTGGCGTCTCTTTATAAACAGGCACCCGGTGTTGTAGGAGAAGCCTAATGGTCACGCGCACCTCCCCTAGACCTCCAGGAGGCGAATCTGAAAAACCCTTGTGGACGAAACACAGGTACAGAGTGAACACATAGGGGGAGATTTATCAAAACCTGGGGAAAAGTTGCCTGTGGGGGATGGTGAGTGGCTAAAAGGGTCACTCACTCCTCCCTCCCATCAAGTTTGAAAGAATGTGTAGAAGATGGCACCTCCGGAGAGACTACACCCAAGATGATAAGATCCACATGCTGGATGAGGAACATGTGCAGGTGGAAGAAACCAATCACAAGGAAGTACCATTTGCTGAATGGGTGTCAGTGTAATTTCTTCTATCCTTTATATATTGATTCTGACCCCTAATTCAAAAGGGGGCAGATCCATTTCATGCCTAGTTGCCCATAGCAACCAATCAGATCATGTCTTTCATTCTGCAGAGATTTTGTTAACAATGAAAGAAGTGATGGGATTGGTTGCTATGGTCTGAGGTTGCTATGGGCCAAGGGGTAACTTTTCCTCCGTACAGGTTTTGATAAATCTCCCCCATAGGGGGAGATTTATCAAAACCTGTATGGAGGAAAAGTTGCCCATAGCAACCAATCACATCACTTCTTTCATTTTTCACAGGCCTTTTCAAAAATGAAAGAAGCGATCTGATTGGTTGCTATGAGGAGAAATAATCAGATGTGTAATCGTAGAGGGAAAACAAAATGTTCTCAAATTGACCAACAAACAGAAGGTCGGGATACTATAGGTGAGGGGTCAAGGTCATCACTCGGCGGGATCCCACCACCAACGGGGGTCACTCGGGGAGGGGGGAATTTATCAAGCAAATTAGAGCAACTTTTTTTCCCTACATTTGTCACATGTTTGGCGCAGACATTTTTTTCACTGACGTTTTGCAACATTTAGGTTACAACATTTCAGTGTTTGCCTTGTTATTTCGGGCGCAAGGAGGTCTGCAAAGGTGCAAATTTACTCCAAACCAGACCACAAATGGCGCCACACAGCCATTGTGAGGGAAGGTTTATTCTGCACCATAGTTATCGAATGCGGCGAGACACTATGATAACTATGGCGGCAAATAATCAACGAACGCAAATCACATGACATTATCGGTACTTCTTCCTTGAGAAGCTTTATAAACCATTAAAAACCATTAATATCTGACAACCACAACTATTGTCTATGGAGACATCACCATTTTATCTTCTGATCTTCACCAAACATTTGGGGCTTCTCAGCATTTGCCAAAAAGCTTTTAAACAAATAGTAAAAGAGCTAAAAACACCAATGACCTGGAGCGTTCTACCCGACCTCCCCTCCCCCGATCACCATCAATATCATGGAGACCACACAACACTGATGTAGGGTGCGATCACACTACGTTCCTGCCCCCATTAACCCCTTAAGGATGCAGCCAATTTTATTTTTGCATTTTTGTTTTTTCCTCCTCGCCTTCTGAAATTCATAACTCCTTAATATTTCCATTCCCAGACCCATATGGGGGCTTGTTTTTTGTGGGACCAGTTGTACATTGTACTGACATCACAAATTTTACCCTAAAATATATAGTAAACCCCCCCCCCTCCCCCCCCCCCCAAAAAAAAAAAATTTGTGTAAGGAAATTTTAACGAAAATCATAATTTTGCAAATTTGGGGGGTTTCGTTTTCGCACTGTACACTTTACGGTAAAAATGTACATGTTTTCTTTTTTCTCTGGGTCAATACGATTAAAATGATCCCCATGCTTACATACATTTCTATTATTGTACTGCTTTAAAAAAATCTCAAACAGTTTTTTACAAAATCAGTATGTTTACAATTGCCCTATTTTGACCAACTCTAACTTTCTTATTTTTCTGTATTCAGGGATGTTTCAGGGCACATTTTTTGCGCCATGATCTGTAGTTTGTTTTGGTACCAGATTTGCGTATATGTGAATTTTTGATCGCTTTTTATTAAAAAATTTTGCAGTTTGATGTGACAAAAAAGCAGAAATGTTTGACTTTTTTTTTTTTTACGTTTACACCGTTCGCCATAGGGGATTATTAACATTATATTTTTATAGTTCAGACATTTACGCAAGCAACGATACCAAATATGTTTATTATTTATCATTTTTTAAGGTTTTTATTTATTAATATGGGGGAAAAGGATGATTTAAAACTTTATTGGGGAAGGGGATTTTCAAATTTTTTTAAACTTTTTTTAAAACTTAAAAAAAAAATTATTTTACACTTTCTTAGTCTCCACAGGGGACTATTTATAGCAATCATTATATTGCTAATACTGTTCAGTGCTATGCATAGGGCATAGCACCAATCAGTATTATTGGTGATCTTCTGCTCTGGTCTGCTGGAAGGCAGATCAGTGCAGAAGACCCCGGGAGACGGATGGAAGCAGGTGACAGGACCTCCGTCCGCCATCTTCGCTGATGTGATCCCGGCAGCAGTGCCGCAGGCGATCAGATCAGCCATTATAAGTGCCACACTGCCATGATCTGTATTGATCACGGCATCTGAGGGGTTAATGGCAGACATCAGCGCGATCGCTGATGTCCGCCATTACCAGCGGGTCCTCCGGGAATGAAGCGAGCGCAGCTCCTGCGCTCATATCACAGCCGCGCTGTAAATGTGCGGCGCTGTGCGCTAAGAGGTGCTACATTTACAGCGCATGTCCTTAAGGGGTTAATCGTATCCGTTGGCCTGATGTATACTGTTAGTGTGAGGAGTGGACCCCGTTCACTTCTATGGTCCTGGTCACCTAGTGGGAGATTTATCAGATCGCTACTTTCATTTTGCAGAGGCCTTGTTAAAAAGAAAAGCAGCGATCTGATTGGTTGCTATGGGCAACTCAGCATCTTTTCCTCTGTACTGGTATTGGAAAATCTCCTCTCCCCCCCCCCCTAGTGTTTTCTTTCCGCTATTGCAAAATTTCAAAAGTTGAAAGCCGCCATTATGAGTCCATAGCAGACGTGTCCTGCACAGAGTCACTAGGGGGGATCGTACCCTAAATGTGTGTTGTGTGGTCTCCATGATATTGATGGTGATCGGGGGAGGGGAGGTCGGGTAGAACGCTCCAGGTCATTGGTGTTTTTAGCTCTTTTACTATTTGTTTAAAAGCTTTTTGGTAAATGCTGAGAAGCCCCAAATGTTTGGTGAAGAATAGATTGGGATATTGTTGTGTAATAATCTGACAATCCTGTGAATGAGGCGGTTGGGACAGTTGTCTGATATTAAGTCTTATAGGTCCCTGTCCAGTAATCCCACCAACCAGTACTGCACTGAGTTGGAGCATTTTGTGGGTTTGGGAGTGAATCAGGGTCACATGACAAAGAAATAATCAGATGATATCAAGTGCCCTATAACACCTACGTATCACTCACCTCCCCAAAAGCGCCCACAGGAATCTCATCATTAACCCCTTAAGGATGCAGGGTTTTTCCGTTTTTGCTTTTTCAGTTTTTCCTCATCACCTTGTAAAAGTCACAACTCAATTTTGCACATAAAATTCCATATTATGGCTTATTTTTTTTTGCGTCACCAATTCTACTTCACAGTGACATTAGTCATTTTACCAAAATATCCACGGTGAAATGGAAATAAAATGAATTGTGCGACAAAATTGAACAAAAAGTGCTATTTTGTAAGTTTTGGGGCTTCCGTTTCTACGCCGTACATTTTTCGGTAAAAATGACACCTTCTTTTTATTCTGTAGGTCCATACGATTAAAATGATCCCCGACTTATATAGGTGATTTTGTCGCACTTCTGGAGAAAATCATAACTACATGCAGGAAAATGTATACATTTAAAATTGTCATCTTCTGACCCCTATAACTTTGTTATTTTTCTGCACATGGGCCGGAATGAGGGCTAATTTTTTGCGCCATGATCTGAAGTGTTTAGCGGTACCATTTTTGTACTGATCGGACTTTTGATCGCTTGTTGTTCATTTTTTCATGATATAAAAAGTGACCAAAAATACACTATTTTGGATTTGGGATTTTTTGTCCCACAACAGAGATCTGGACTGGACCTCCACTCACTCTCCTCCCTGTCCAGACAGACCCGGGGGAGCAGGGTAGGAGGCCCCTGATTGGTCAAAGTGCTCATGTGGTTCTCTGTGCATCCTCCTGCACAGACAAGATAAACTCTTTATAAGACAATGAGACATATAAGCGCATTCATCATTGGAAATCACAGTATAATAAATTACAATTCATATACATGTAAAACCTGAGCAGACATGATTAAGTGACATCCACCTGACAGGAAAGGTGGACAAGTGTGGTCCACACTGTGGCACCACACAGATCTAACACTTGTTTTTAACCTAAAGCTTTCTAAAAACCAACAACATCTGAAACAGTTAAAAATACTATAACCAGCAACATATATCACCATTTTATATTCTATTCTTCACCAAACATTTGGGGCTTCTCAGCATTTACCAAAAAGCTTTTAAACAAATAGTAAAAGAGCTAAAAACACCAATGACCTGGAGCGTTCTACCCGACCTCCCCTCCCCCGATCACCATCAATATCATGGAGACCACACAACACACATTTCTTATCTGAGGAGAAATCATCACACAATATAAATCTCCTCCAGATAATAGATCAGACAGGGAGAAGATCAGCTGATCCCTTCATATAGAAGGATCTGGAAAAGATAAGAAATGTGTGTTGTGTGGTCTCCATGATATTGATGGTGATCGGGGGAGGGGAGGTCGGGTATAACGCTCCAGGTCATTGGTGATTTTAGCTTTTTTTTTTTTTTTTTTTTTTTTTTTTATTATTATTATTTGTTTAAAAGTAGTTTTTGACAAATGCTGAGAAGTCCAAAATGTTTGGTGAAGAATAGACTGGAATAATGAGTAATAATTGGAGATTTTTCTAGTGTTTTTGATGAAAAATATAGAATTTATTAAAGACCAGAGGTGAATATTATGCTATTTCTTCTTTACTAGCTCATATGGCAGCAAACAATGGGTTTAAAAAAAAAAACTTAGTGTAATCATTGTCTTATAAAGAGTTTATCTTGTCTGTGCAGGAGGATGCACAGAGAACCACATGAGCACTTTGACCAATCAGGAACCTCCTACCCTGCTCCCCGGGTCTGTCAGACAGGGAGGAGAGTGAGTGGAGGTCCAGTCCAGATCTCTGTTGTGGGACAAGAGGATGAGGATTCCCTGATGGATCTAAAAGAATTGATTGAAAGCAAGAAAGACGAGGGTTATCTGTGCACATTCTGGGAATCTGAGGGAACAGAGCTTGAGTTGGCCACCAAGGAGTTATGATGAGCAGAGTCGATTTCAACATCCAAGTTTGGAGAAGAAGTCGTGGAATCAATGCAAAGGGAGGAAACGCATAAAGAATTCCCTGAGGCCAAATTTGATGGAATGCGTCCACTCCTGAAGCTTCTGGATCTGGGCGCCAACTGAAAAATGTTGGAAGTTGTCGATTGAGTCGAGATGCGAACAAATCTATTTGAAGGGGACCCCATAGATTGTTGATTTTCAGAGAAAATGGAAGGATCCAGATGCAAATCACTGTAATCAGAAAGGAAACATGAATTCCAATCCGCAACAGAGTTTGAGAGACCAGGAAGGTATTCCGTTTTGGGGACAATATCCTTGTCCAAGCAGAAATGCCAAAAATCTTTTGTAATATCAGCTAAAATTTTTGATCTTGTGCCACCCAGACGATTGACATACTGAACCGCAGAGATGTCGTCCATCTTCAAGAGGACACAACAATGAGATCTGTCTTTGATAAAACTCTTCAAGGAAAAAAATCCTGCCAGGAGTTCTAAACAATCGATATGTAATGAAGATTCTTCTGTGGATAAAGGATCGCAGCGAGCTCCCCAACCGAGAAGACTCGAATTGGATTCTATAATGAGGTCCGGAAGAGAATGAAAGATGGCTTTTCTATTCCAAGATTCTATGTGGTTTAACCACCAAAGTAATTTGTCCCTTGTTTCGTGAGTAAGAGATATCAAATCCATGTAACCCAGACCTTCTCTCAAGGGTGGAATTGTAAGACGTTGAAGAGCTTGAATCAAGGCTGAAAGTAGTCCTACGATTCGGGCAATGGCTCTCAAAGACATCATCTGCTTGTGCAGGACAGAATGAATCTCCCTTCGGATAGTCTTCAACCTCCTGGAAGGAAGACACAAGGTTGCTAGATTGGTGTTGATCATGAATCCCAAAAACTCTACCTCCCTTGAAGGGGTCAGAACGGATTTTTTGAAATTGATTAGAAATCCCAAATCTGTCAATAAGGACAGAGTCCAATGCATATGAAGATAACATAGGGAACGAGACTGAGACATAATAAGGATATCATCTAAGTATATGATCAGACGGACACCTCGACTTCTGAGCATAGCTACTACAGGCTTCATTATTTTTGTGAAGCACCAAGATGCAGAAGCTAAACCGAATGGGAGGCAATTGAATTGCCAAATTAGATTTTTCCATAAAAACCATAGGTAATCTCTTGAATATGGATGAATCAGAACCGTTAGATATGCATCCTTCAAATCTATTTTTATCAGCCAATCTCTGTGGCGTAGTAAATCTCTTAGTTAATTAATCCATTCTGAGGTTGATAACCGGTCTGTAGCCACCATCTTTCTTTTTCACTAAAAAGATGTTGCTATGAAAGAGATTTGGATGTGGAGAGACCGAAACTATGGCATTTTTTTAATATAATTCGTCTATTTCTGAGTCTACGAGAAGTGGATCTTCCTTTGAAAATCGGATGGGATGAGGAAGATGTGTTTGAAAGGGAAAACTTACAAATTCTATCTGGAATCCTATAATGGCTTGTAACATCCAAGCATCCGAAGTTATCATGGAGCAAACTTGGGAAAAATACTATAATCTGCCTCCTAGAGGAATGTGGGAAAAAGGTGAAAACATTAAACTTACCTGATGAAGGTCTGGACTTGGAAAAGCCAAGTTGGCCTGTGAGCTTCCATGGTCGTCCTCTATATGGGAAGAATGGAGTTTGATGAAATGGTCCTGTAGAGGTCTGAGGTTTGTTAGAATATGAGGACCCTCGGAACTGATTACGGTCTGAGTTAGTACGGCCGGGGAAGTGGCCCCTGCCTCTCCTGGCCCTGGTGAAAACCTTCCTCTGGAAAACTGAGGACTGGGCCTTATCTAATGATGAGAATAAGCCCACGTATTTGTTTAACTCTTTTATAAAAGATTCCCCAAAGAGTAAAGGGTCTTTTGACTCGCCTAAATCAGAGTTGGCTAAATGAGTCAGTTGTGGGTCAAGCCTCATTAAAAGTGAAAGTCTCCGTTCTGAATAGAGGGCAGCATTAGTGTTGCCAAAAAAGCATATAGCTCTCTTGATCCAGCCTCACAAAATAGTCACATCTATGGGTTTATTAGACACTATGGCTTCTTCAGAAAGGTCCATTATCTTTGAGAGAGGTCCCAACACATCCAACAATTTGTCTTGACAGGATTTGAAGGACCTGTCTATACCTTTTTAGGGCTTTTCCCCGCTTTCATAATGTATTTGACCAGAGTAGGGGCAATGTCGGGGGTCAGAGTAGTAATGTCAGGCAATGTTGGGGGTCAGAGTAGTAATATCAGGCAATGTCGGCCTAGGACATTCAGCGTGCAGTTTGTGTGGAGCCATCTTGTATAAGGGCTTTTTAAACCAAACTCTTAAATATTGCGCAACATTAGGGTGAGGAACCCATTCACCCGACCTGGGATGTCTGATTTGGGTCAAAATAAGGTATGTCTTTGCAATCAAGAACTTGATCATCAGAGGTATCAGGTAAGAATAAAAGGTCATCTTCAACCTCTGAAAGGTCTTCGTATTCTGCATTTTGGCCTGAATCATTATGAACTGACAAGTCAGATGAAGAATCACTAGAGGCAATAACATAAGAATCTGGTTTGTTTCTAACAGATCTATGATCCCGTTTATATGGTTCGTCCTCATGGGTTGAGGGACTAGAGTGTATAGGTAAAACACTGGATATTTAGCTTTGCTTAGCATGCGATTCGAAGGGCTACTCCGACCCCAAGACATCTTATCACGGGGGACCCGCCGCTGGGGACCCCTGCAATCTAGCATGCAGCATCCACCTGTAAGCACTGCAGAAAGCGCTTGAGGCTCCAAGTCTTATGCCTCCCAACTACAGGGACGGAGTCTCGTGATGTCACAACTCCGCCCCCATGTGGCATCACACCCCGCCCCCTCAATGCAAGTCTATGGGAGGGGGTGTGACGGCCGTCCCCTCCCATAGACTTGCATTTAGACGTGCATGATGTCACACAGGGGTGGAGTCGTGATGTCACGATACTCCGTCCCCGTGGTAGGGAGGCATAACACTGAGAGCCTCCAGCGCTTCCTGCAGTGCTTACAGGTGGGTGCTGCATGCTAGATTGCAGGGGTCCACAGCGGTGAGTCCCCCGTGATCAGACATCTTACCCCTATCTTTTGGATAGGGGATAAGATGTCTTGGGGCCAGAGTACCCCTTTAATAACAGATACTTGATCCCTTACGCCCTTAGAGCGTTTCTTGGACACATTATCCAAGGGATCGTCTTGACAATGATGCCTCTTATGTGACACCTTACCAATGTACTCATCCGCTGACCAATAAGTATCAGAAGGAGTAGCAGAAGGGGCAGCAGTGCGACAATGCAGAGGCTCTGGTGGCAAATACATAATTAAATACAATATATATGAATAAATGTAGAGAAAATCTTCCATCAACTTTACTCATGAAATGAGCAGCAAAGAAGATATTTCAGTTGGGATTTTACCATATATTAGATGTTGCCGTAATATGATTGGCTGTTCACATATATTGTGCGAATGATTACACTAAGTTATTGTGCACTACACTATGGTTTTTCTTTAACCCTTAGTTTGCTGCTATATGAGCTACTAAAGAAGAATTAGCATAATATGAGTCTCCAGTCTTGTAATAAAATCTGACAATCCTGTGAATGAGGCGGTTGGGACAGTTGTCTGATATTAAGTCTTATAGGCCCCTGTCCCGTAATCCCACCAATCAGTACTGCACTGAGTTGGAGCATCTTGTGGGTTTGGGAGTGAGTCTGGGTCACATGACAATGAAATAATCAGATGACATCAATGTCAAGTGCCCTATAATATCTACATATCACTCACTTCTCAAAATCCATAAAGATGTCTCCCCACAAAAGCGCCCACAGGAATCTCATCATTAAACGAACATTTTTGTGAATTGGTAGATTCAAGGTTACAAGCATCGGTGCCCTTTATGCCGCCCATACAAAGCTTTGGGGAGTATTGGAATAACAATGACCATCAGTTAGCTTTTTCCCTACATAGTAATGAGGTGGAAATCTATTTTCTGAGTTTGACATTGGTAGGGGATGTGACTCAAGGCAAAATACTTACCTCTACTTATAGAAAAGAAATGGCAACCAGTTCCATCTTACTGGCTAACTCCTGTCATCTGGAGCATGTGGTCAAAAATCTTCTGGTTTGGGAGATGATCAGAGCCCGAAGAAACTGCAAATGAGGACTCTGGACAGACTTGATGGATGAACAGGTCGGCGGGATCCTGTGAAGGGTGATGTCACTTAGGAATAAAGCTGGTTGCAGCAATTGGGTCTCTTAGTCCTCGTGTGATGAGGTACAAGTCCCACAACAGAGATCAGGACTGGACCTCCACTCACTCTCCTCCCTGTCCAGACAGACCCGGGGGAGCAGGGTAGGAGGTCCCTGATTGGTCAAAGTGCTCATGTGGTTCTCTGTGCATCCTCCTCTTTATAAGACAATGAGACATATAAGTGCATTCATCAATAGAAATCACAGTATAATAAATTACTAATCATATACATGTAAAACCTGAGCAGACATGATGAAAAGACACCCACCTAACAGGATAGGTGGACAAGTGAAATCCACACTGGAGCACCACACAGATATCACTTGTTTAAAACCAAAAAACTTTCTAAAAACCAACAACATCTGAAATAAACAAAATTATTACAACCAACAACACATCAACCACAGACGTCACCATTTTATATTCTATTCTTCACCAAACATTTGGGGCTTCTCAGCATTTGCCAAAAAGCTTTTAAACAAATAGTAAAAGAGCTAAAAAACACCAATGACCTGGAGCGTTCTACCCGACCTCCCCTCCCCCGATCACCATAAATATCATGGAGACCACACAACACACATTTCTTATCTGAGGAGAAATCATCACACAATATAAATCTCCTCCAGATAATAGATCAGACAGGGAGAAGATCAGCTGATCCCTTCATATAGAAGGATCCGGAAGAGATAAGAAATGTGTGTTGTGTGGTCTCCATGATATTGATGGTGATCGGGGGAGGGGAGGTCGGGTAGAACGCTCCAGGTCATTGGTGTTTTTAGCTCTTTTACTATTTGTTTAAAAGCTTTTTGGTAAATGCTGAGAAGCCCCAAATGTTTGGTGAAGAATAGATTGGGATATTGTTGTGTAATAATCTGACAATCCTGTGAATGAGGCGGTTGGGACAGTTGTCTGATATTAAGTCTAATAGGCCCCAGTCCAGTAATCCCACCAACCAGTACTGCACGGAGTTGGAGCATCTTGTGGGTTTGGGAGTGAATCAGGGTCACATGACAATGAAATAATCAGATGACATCAAGTGCCCTATAACCCCTACATATCACTCGCTTCCCAAAATCCACAAAGATGTCTCCTCCCCAAAAGCGCCCACAGGAATCTCATCATTAACCCCTTAAGGATGCAGGGGTTTTCCGTTTTTGCATTTTCATTTTTCACTCATCACCTTGTAAAAGTCATAACTCAATTTTGCACATAAAATTCCATAATATGTTTTTTTTTTTTTTTTGCATCACCAATTCTACTTCACAGTGACATTAGTCATTTTACCAAAATATCCACGGTGAAATGGAAAAAAAATTCATTGTGCGACAAAATTGAACAAAAAGTGCTAATTTGTAAGTTTTGGGGGCTTCCATTTGTACGTAATACATTTTTCGGTAAAAATTACACCTTCCCTTTATTCTGTAGGTCCATACGGTTAAAATGATCCCCTACTTATATAGGTGATTTTGTCGCACTTCTGGAGAAAATCATAACTACATACACGAAAATGTATACATTTAAAATTGTCATCTTCTGACCCCTATAACTTTTTTATTTTTCTGCACATGGGCCGGAATGAGGGCTAATTTTTTGCGCCGTGATCTGAAGTTTTTATCGATACCATTTTTATACTGATCGGACTTTTGATCGCTTGTTATTCATTTTTTCATTATATAATAAGTGACCAAAAATACACTACTTTGGATTTGGGATTTTTTGTCCTACAACAGAAATCTGGACTGGACCTCCACTCACTCTCCTCCCTGTCCAGACAGACCCGGGGGAGCAGGGTAGGAGGCCCCTGATTGGTCAAAGTGCTCATGTGGTTCTCTGTGCATCCTCCTGCACAGACAAGATAAACTCTTTATAAGATAATGAGACATATAAGCGCATTCATCATTGGAAATCACAGTATAATAAATTACAATTCATATACATGTAAAACCTGAGCAGACATGATTAAGTGACATCCACCTGACAGGAAAGGTGGACAAGTGTGGTCCACACTGGGGCACCACACAGATCTCACACTTGTTTTTAACCAAAAGCTTTCTACAAACCAAAAACATCTAAAACAGATAAAGATACTATAACCAGCAACATATATCACCATTTTATATTCTATTCTTCAGCAAACATTTGGGGCTTCTCAGCATTTACCAAAAAGCTTTTAAACAAATAGTAAAAGAGCTAAAAAAAAAAAAAAAAAAAAACCACCAATGACCTGGAGCGTTCTACCCGACCTCCCCTCCCCCGATCACCATCAATATCATGGAGACCACACAACACACATTTCTTATCTGAGGAGAAATCATCACACAATATAAATATCCTCCAGATAATAGATCAGACAGGGAGAAGATCAGCTGATCCCTTCATATAGAAGGATCCGGAAAAGATAAGAAATGTGTGTTGTGTGGTCTCCATGATATTGATGGTGATCGGGGGAGGGGAGGTCGGGTAGAACGCTCCAGGTCATTGATGTTTTTAGCTCTTTTACTATTTGTTTAAAAGCTTTTTTGGCAAATGCTGAGAAGCCCCAAATGTTTGGTGAAGAATATACTGGGATAATGTTGGGTAATAATTGGAGGTTTTTCTAGTGTTTTTGATGGAAAATATAGATTTTATTAAAGAACAGATATGAATTTTATGCTATTTCTTCTTTACTAGCTCATATGGCAGCAAACAAAGGGACAAAAAAACCCATAGTGTAGTCATGTGGGCAATATATGTGAACAGCCAATCATATTAGGGCAACATCTGATATATGATAAAGTCCCAACTGAAATATCTTCTTCTCTGTAGCGAAGATTAAGTATCCAAAATTAGGTAAAACAGGAACCGGAAGAATAAAACTTGACAACGAAGGATCTATCCAGAAAACGGAATAACAGCAGAAAAAATGAACAGTAATTCTGCTGAAAAGAGAGAAAAAACGGCGACAAAATGGGAAGGGTAATAGGGAGGGATAATATTCGCCTCCTGTCTTTAATAAAATCTATATTTTCCATCAACAAGACCAGGAAAGTCTCCAATTTTATTACAAGACTGGAGGCTCATATTATGTATATTTAAAGCTAAACATTAGAAAACACTATAATGTGGAACAATATTAAAATATAATATAAAATATAAGATACAAGCAGAGACGTGAGGAGAAGGTTTAAAATAGAAAGTGCGAAAAGTGAACTCAGAAGACCAATCAGCTGCTTTGAGAAGGTCAGATAAAGAACCTCCAGCCGGGAATACTTTGGTGGACATAGCGCTTCTAGTAGAATGAGCCTGAAAAATCGATTAATTAATGGTGCATTAGGCCTTTCTAGAATCAATAGAGGGGGAAAGAAAATGTAAAATGTTAAAGATAGAGGAATGAATGGGATCCAGATCCCGTTGTGAGCACCAATGTACCCAAAGTTTCCAGGCAGATCGGTAAGCTGACTTGGTACCTGGGGCCCAAGCTCCTGATAAGAGTTCTTTAGAAGATTGAGAAAGTTTGAATAAAGATGAGGAAGGCCCGATATCTGCCATGCAATTAGACACAGAGGGGGAGATTTATCAAGCTCTTTAGACTGGTTTTTCTCTAAATTTGTCGCATGAAAAGTCGCAGTCTATTTTTGTGCGACTTTTCTGCGACTTTTGCTGTAGAGGATTTTTAGTCCATGATGCATGCTTGTCTATTTTAGACAGAAAAATGCATTGGTGCTGAATTTATCAAGTGCGACTTTTATGCGACAAGTCGCATCTGCCCAAAATACGCTGAAATGTCAGACCATGCTGGAGCAGGTCTAAATGCAGTTTAAGCTGTAGATCCTGAAGTCTGTGCACAGAATTTATCAAGGGCTGTGAGACCTTTGATAGATTAGGTGCACAATAGACAGGAGACTACCACATTCTATGTGGTTTAACCACCAAAGTGATTTGTCCCTTGTTTCGGGAGTTCGAGATATCAAATCCATGTAACTCAGATCTTCTCTCAAGGGTTGAATTTTGAGATGTTGAAGAGCTCTGTAGTGAAGGGGAGCCGGAAAAATGGCTTGAATCAAGGCTGAAAGTAGTCCTACGATTCGAGCAATGGCTCTCAAAGACATCATCTGCTTGTGCAGAACAGAATGAATCTCCCTTCGAATAGTCTTCAACCACCTGGAAGGAAGACGCAAGGTTGCTAGATTGGTGTTGATCATGAATCCCAAATACTATACCTCTCTTGAAGGGGTCAGAACGGATTTTTAAAAATTGATTAGAAATCCCAAATCCGTCAATAAGGACAGAGTCCAATGCATATGAAGATAACATAGGGAACAAGACTGAGACATAATAAGGATATCGTCTAAGTATATTATTAGACGGACACCTCGACTTCTGAGCATAGCTACTACAGGCTTCATTATTTTTGTGAAGCACCAAGATGCAGAAGCTAAACCGAATGGGATGCAATTGAATTGCCAAATTAGATTTTTCCATAAAAACCATAGGTAATCTCTTGAATATGGATGAATCAGAACCGTTAGATATGCATCCTTCAAATCTATTTTTATCAGCCAATCTCTGTGGCGTAGTAAATCTCTTAGTTAATTAATCCATTCTGAGGTTGATAACCGGTCTGTAGCCACCATCTTTCTTTTTCACTTAGAAGATGTTGCTATGAAAGAGATTTGGATGTGGAGAGACCGGAACTATGGCATTTTTTTATATAATTCGTCTATTTCTGAGTCTACGAGAAGTCGATCTTCCTTTGAAAATCTGATGGGATGATGAAGATGTGTTTGAAAGGGAAAACTTACAAATTCTATCTGGAATCCTATAATGGCTTGTAACATCCAAGCATCCGAAGTTATCATGGAGCAAACTTGGGAAAAATACTATAATCTGCCTCCTAGAGGAATGTGGGAAAAAGTTGAAATCATTAAACTTACCTGATGAAGGTCTGGACTTGGAAAAGCCACGTCGTCCTCTATATGGGAAGAATGGAGTTTGATGAAATGGTCCTGTAGAGGTCTGAGGTTTGTTAGAATATGAGGAGCCTCTGAACTGATTATGGTCAGAGTTAGTACGGCCGGGGAAGTGGCCCCTGCCTCTTCTGGCCCTGGTGAAAACCTTCCTCTGGAAAACTGAGGACTGGGCCTTATCTAATGATGAGAATAAGCCCACGTATTTGCTTAACTCTTTTATAAAAGATTCCCCAAAGAGTAAAGGGTCTTTTGACTCGCCTAAATTAGAGTTGGCTAAATGAGTCAGTTGAGGGTAAAGCCTCATTAAAAGTGAGCGTCTCCATTCTGAATAGAGGGCAGCATTAGTGTTGCCACAAAAGCACATAGCTCTCTGGATCCAGCCTCGCAAAATAGTCACATCTATGGGTTTATTAGACACTATGGCTTCTTCAGAAAAGTCGAATATCTTTGAGAGAGGTCCCAACACATCCAACAATTTGTCTTGACAGGATTTGAAGGACCTGTCTATACCTTTTTTAGAGCTTTTCTCCACTTTCATAATGTATTTGACCAGAGTAGGGTCAATGTTGGGGGTCAGAGTAGTAATGTCAGGCAATGTTGGGGGTCAGAGTAGTAATGTCAGGCAATGTTGGGGGTCAGAGTAGTAATATCAGGCAATGTCGGCCTAGGACATTCAGCGTGCAGTTTGTGTGGAGCCATCTTGTCTAGGGGCTTTTTAAAACCAAACTCTTAAATATTGAGCAACATTAGGGTGAGGAACCCATTAATCCGACCTGGAATGTCTGATTTGGGTCAAAATAAGGTATGCCTTTGCAATCAAGAACTTGATCATCAGAGGTATCAGGTAAGGATAAAAGGTCATCTTCAACCTCTGAAATGTCCTCGTATTCTGCATTTTGTCCTGAATCATTATGAACTGACAAGTCAGATAAATAACCACTAGAGGCAATAACATAAGAATCTGGTTTGTTTCTAACAGATCTATGATCCCGTTTATATGATTTGTCCCCTCATGAGTTGAGAGACTAGAGTGTATAGGTAAAACACTGGATATTTTGCTTTGCTTAGCATGCAATTTGAAGGGGTACTCCGGCCCCAAGACATCTTATCCCTTTTCTTATCCCCTATCCAAGACATCTTATCCCCTACGTCACGACTCCGCCCCCATGTGGCATCACGCCCCGCCCCCTCAATGCAAGTCTATGGGAGGGGGTGTGACGGCCGTCCCCTCCCATAGACTTGCATTTAGGGGGCGGGCATGATGTCACACGGGGGTGGAGTCGTGACGTCACGATACTCCGTCCCCGTGGTAGGGAGGCATAACACTGAGAGCCTCCAGCGCTTCCTGCAGTGCTTACAGGTGGGTGCTGTATGCTAGATTGCAGGGGTCCACAGCGGTGGGTCCCCCGTGATCAGACATCTTATCCTTTGGATAGGGGATAAAATGTCTTGGGGCCGGAGTACCCCTTTAATATGAGATACTTGATCCCTTACGTCCTTATAGCGTTTCTTGGACACATTGTCCAAGGGATCGTCTTGACAGTGATGCCTCTTATGTGACACCTTACCAATGTACTCATCCGCTGACCAATAAGTATCAGTAGGATTAGACATATGAGATCTAAAGGATTTTTGGTGGGCAGACTGGGACATAGCGGCTGCTACGGATTTTCCTATAGAGTCCTGTATAGAGGACATAGCATGTTTGACAGCAGAATGAATAGATTTATTATTAGATCATTTATGTGATCCTCATTAACATATGGGACTTCTATGATGTCAGTCACAGGAATGTCCAAGTCATCAGAGGCCATATTGAAATAATTTAATAAATATTTAATGCCTATCTATAAAGATCAATAATATAAATAAATATTAATACATATTAATAATAATAAATATGATCAAATAAATAGGTAAAATATATATACTTAATTTTTTTTTATCAATAAATAGATGTAAGGATATATATATATATATATAGATATATATGAAAAGACCTGAAATATTCTTCCCAATACGGGGTCTTAATATACAATGGATGTAATGTATATATATTTTTGACCAGACAGGGGCAGCAGTGCGACGATGCAGAGGCTCTGGTGGAAAATGCGAGATCTAGAACGTAACAGCTAATAAGTAGCTGCGCAACAAATCTCGCGAGACCGCCGGAGAAAATAAAGTGCGTCACCAGTGTAACGGACGATAGTAGAAGATAGGAGAGGGCGCGCGCACGGAGCAACGCTAATAACGGCGAAACCAAGTGAGTATGAAAAAGGGGGGGGGGGGAAAGATGTATATAAATGTTTAATTAAATATGAAAGTGTAAATAGGGGAACATAAATGGGGAAAGAAAAGACAATGTGATAAGAACGGCAATGAGGAAAGAGAGAATCACGAGGAGGCAATAATGAAATATGATAAGAAATAAAATATAAGATAATGAGAAGTAATGGATAAGACACCAACATATATAAATATATATATGTATATATACAAGGATTAAAATAAGAATAAATAAATATTGAAATAATTAAATAAACAAATATATACAAAATAAAAAGAAATTAAAGAAAAAACATAATTAAATACAATATATATGAATAAATGTAGAGAAAATCTTCCATCAACTTTACTCATGAAATGAGCAGCAAAGAAAATATTTCAGTTGGGACTTTACCATATATTAGATGTTGCCTTAATATGATTGGCTGTTCACATATATTTTGCGCATGATTACACTAAGTTATTGTGCACTACACTATGGTTTTTCTTTAACCCTTAGTTTGCTGCTATATGAGCTACTAAAGAAGAATTAGCATAATATGAGCCTCCAGTCTTGTAATAAAATCTGACAATACTGTGAATGAGGTGGTTGGGACAGTTGTCTGATATTAAGTCTTATCGGTCCCTGTCCAGTAATCCCACCAAACAGTACTGCACTGAGTTGGAGCATCTTGTGGGTTTTGGAGTGAGTCAGGGTCACATGACAATGAAATAAGCAGATGACATCAATGTCAAGTGCCCTATATTGGGGGTCCAAATATGCCGGCCATACAAAGCTTTGGGGAGTTTTTCAATAACAATGACCATCAGTTAGCTTTTTCCCTACATAGTAATTAGTGTTGAGCGGCATAGGCCATATTCATATTCAAATTCACGATATTCGTCATATATTCGCTAAATTAGCATATTTGTAATATTCACGTTTTATTTTCGCATATGCGAAAATTCGCGCATGCGAAAATTTACAAATATGGAAATTAGCATAAACAAAAATTAACATAAGCGAAAATTCGCATATGCAAATTTTCATATGTGCGAAAATTCGCACGCCAGTCTCACACAGTAGTATTACAGCCTTCTTTACACCACACAAGCTGGAAGCAGAGAGGGGTGATCACTGTGATGTGTACTGTGATAAAAAAATAAAAATAACGAATATTCGTAATTACGAATATATAGCGCTATATTCGCGAATATTTGCGAATTCGCGAATATGTGATATTTGCGAATAAGATTCGCATTGCAAATATTCGCGAGCAACACTAATAGTAATGAGGTTGAAATCTATTTTCTGAGTTTGACATTGGTAGGGGATGTGAATCAAGGCAAAATACTTACCTCTACTTATAGAAAAGAAATGGCAACCAATTCCATCTTACTGGCTAACTCCTGTCATCTGGATCACATGGTCAAAAATCTTCCGGTTGGGGAGATGATCAGAGCCCAAAGAAACTGCACCACAAATGAGGACTCTGACAGGGAGGTGAGGGAAATGACAGCACGATTGGAGAGTAGAGGTTATAAAAAATGGCCCCTTAAAGGGGTTCTCTGCGGCTAAACATCCTATCACCTATCGAAAGGACAGGGGATAAGATGTCTGATTGTGGGGGTACCACTGCCAGGGCCTCCCGTGAGCTCCCGCAGCACCCAGCATTCTAAACAAACTTCAGGTTCCTGCGGCAGTGGTCGTGATGTCACAGCCACACACCCTCACACACCGGACTGGTGTCTGGACAGACTTGATGGACGAACAGGTCGGCGGGATCCTGTGAAGGGTGATGTCACTTAGGAATAAAGCTGGTTGCAGCAATTGGGTCTCTTAGTCCTCGTGTGATGAGATACAAGTCCCACAACAGAGATCAGGACTGGACCTCCACTCACTCTCCTCCCTGTCCAGACAGACCTGGGGGAGCAGGGTAAGAGGCCCCTGTTTGGTCAAAGTGCTCATGTGGTTCTCTGTGCATCCTCCTGCACAGACAAGATAAACTCTTTATAAGACAACGAGACATATAAGAGCATTTATCAATGGAAATCACAGTATAATAAATTACTAATCATATACATGTAAAACCTGAGGAGACATGATGAAAGGACACCCACCTAACAGAGTAGGTAGACAAGTGAGATCCACACTGGGGCACCACACAGATATCACTTGTTTCTAACCAAAAAACTAAGAAACTTTCTAAAAAACCAACAACATCTGAAATATACAAAAATATTACAACCAACAACACATCAGCCACAGACATCACCATTTTATATTCTATTCTTCACCAAACATTCGGGGCTTCTCAGCATTTACCAAAAAGCTTTTAAACAAATAGTAAAAGAGCTAAAAACACCAATGACCTGGAGGGTTCTACCCGACCTCCCCTCCCCCGATCACCACCAATATTATGGAGACCACACAACACACATTTCTGATCTCTTTCGGATCCTTCTATATGAAGGGATCAGCTGATCTTCTCCCTGTCTGATCTATTATCTGGAGGAGATTTATATTGTGTGATGATTTCTCCTCAGATAAGAAATGTGTGTTGTGTGGTCTCCATGATATTGATGGTGATCGGGGGAGGGGAGGTCGGGTAGAACGCTCCAGGTCATTGGTGTTTTTAGCTCTTTTACTATTTGTTTAAAAGCTTTTTGGTAAATGCTGAGAAGCCCCAAATGTTTGGTGAAGAATAGATTGGGATATTGTTGTGTAATAATCTGACAATCCTGTGAATGAGGTGGTTGGGACAGTTGTCTGATATTAAGTCTTATAGGCCCCTGTCCAGTAATCCCACCAACCAGTACTGCACTGAGTTGGAGCACCTTGTGGGTTTGGGAGTGAATCAGGGTCACACGACAATGAAATAATCAGATGACATCAAGTGCCCTATAACACCTACATATCACTCGCTCCCCAAAATCCACAAAGATGTCTCCTCCCCAAAAGCGCCCACAGGAATCTCATCATTAACCCCTTAAGGATGCAGGGTTTTTCCGTTTTTGCATTTTCATTTTTTTCTCATCACCTTGTAAAAGTCATAACTCAATTTTGCACATAAAATTCCATATTATGGCTTATATTTTTTTTTGCGCCACCAATTCTACTTCACAGTGACATTAGTCATTTTACCAAAATATCCACGGTGAAACAGAAAAAAAATTAATTGTGCGACAAAATTGAACAAAAAGTGCTATTTTGTAAGTTTTGGGGGCTTCCGTTTCTACGCCGTACATTTTTCGGTATAAATGACACCTTCTTTTTATTCTGTAGGTCCATACGATTAAAATGATCCCCGACTTATATAGGTTTGATTTTGTCGGACTTCTGGAAAAAATCATAACTACATGCACGAAAATGTATACGTTTAAAATTGTCATCTTCTGACCCCTATTATGGACATTTATCAACGGGTTTAGTCAGGTTTTCTTTACTATAATTGTCGCAAAATTGTCGCAACTGCGACTACACGATTTTTCGTGCGACATTTTGACTGGAAAGCGAGAAAAGCAAGTTTTCCAAAAATTAACTACGTAGTAATAATTTTAAAATGGACTACGGGTAGTAAGGTATTTATTAACTGCGACAATCGCAACTGCGCAAAAAAAAGTCGCAACAGGGTTAAAAATGGACTAAATTTACTCCAGCTGAAACATGGAGCAGGAAAAGCTACTACCAAAGTAAAAAAGGAAAAATTGCTGACGTGAAAGAAAATTATCAACAGGCTGAAACCAGGTGATAAATACGTCGCACATAAGCAAAAAAAAAGTAAGGAAAAAATGACTAAAAAAAAGAATACATAAGCAAAGATTGATAAATGTCCCTCTATAACTTTTTTTTTTTCTGCATATGGGCCGGAATGAGGGCTAATTTTTTGCGCCGTGATCTGAAGTGTTTAGCCGTACCATTTCTGTACTGATCGGACTTTTGATTGCTTGATCGTTATTCGTTTTTTCATGATATAAAAAGTGACCAAATATACACTATTTTGGATTTGCAATTTTTTGTCCCACAACAGAGATCTGGACTGGACCTCCACTCACTCTCCTCCCTGTCCAGACAGACCCGGGGGAGCAGGGTAGGAGGCCCCTGATTGGTCAAAGTGCTCATGTGGTTCTCTATGCATCCTCCTGCACAGACAAGATAAACTCTTTATAAGACAATGAGACATATAAGCGCATTCATCAATGGAAATCACAGTATAATAAATTACTAATCATATACATGTAAAACCTGAGCAGACATGATGAAAGGACACCCACCTAACAGGAAAGGTGGACAAGTGTGGTCCACACTTGTTTTTAACCAAAAGCTTTCTACAAACCAACAACATCTGAAGCAGATAAAGATACTATAACCAACAACATATATCACCATTTTATATTCTATTCTTCACCAAACATTTGGGGCTTCTCAGCATTTGCCAAAAAGCTTTTAAACAATCAGTAAAAGAGCTAAAAACACCAATGAGCTGGAGCGTTCTACCCGACCTCCCCTCCCCCGAACACCATCAATATCATGGAGACCACACAACACACATTTCTTATCTGAGGAGAAATCATCACACAATATAAATCTCCTCCAGATAATAGATCAGACAGGGAGAAGATCAGCTGATCCCTTCATATAGAATGATCCGGAAGAGATAAGAAATGTGTGTTGTGTGGTCTCCATGATATTGATGGTGATCGGGGGAGGGGAGGTCGGGTAGAACGCTCCAGGTCATTGGTGTTTTTAGCTCTTTTACTATTTGTTTAAAAGCTTTTTGGCAAATGCTGGGAAGCCCCAAATGTTTGGTGAAGAATAGATTGGGATAACGTTAGGTAATAATTGGAGATTTTTCTAGTGATTTTGATGGAACATATAGATTGTATTAAAGACTGGAGGTGAATATTATACTATTTCTTCTTTACTAGCTCATATGGCAGCAAACAAAGAGATAAAGAAAAAAACAGTGTAATCGTGTGGACAATATATGTGAACAGCCAATCATATTAGGGCAACATCTGATATATGGTAAAGTCCCAACTGAAATATTCTCTTCTCTGTAGCAAAGGTTAAGTATCCAAAATTAGGTAAAGTTCAATGAAGAAAACAGGAACTGGAAGAATAAAACTTGACAACAAAGGATCTATCCAGAAAACGGAATAACAGCAGAAAAAATAAAGAGTAATTCTGCTGAAAAGAGAGAAACTGCAATAAAATGGGAAGGGTAATAGGGAGGGATAATATTCGCCTCCTGTCTTTAATAAAATCTATATTTTCCATCAACAAGACCAGGAAAATCTCCAATTTTATTACAAGACAGGAGACTCATATTATGTATATTTAAAGCTAAACATTAGAAAATACCATAATGTGGAACAATATTAAAATATAATATAAAATATAAGATACAAGCAGAGACGTGAGGAGAAGGTTTAAAATAGAAAGTGCGAAAAGTGAACTCAGAAGACCAATCAGCTGCTTTGAGAAGGTCAGATAAAGAACCTCCAGCCGGGAATACTTTGGTGGACATAGCGCTTCTAGTAGAATGAGCCTGAAAAATCGAAATGTCAGATAAAGACACGATTTGTCTAATCCATCTTACCAGAGTAGGTGAAGAAACTGGGGCGCGTGGTTTACAATATGATAATAGTAATTGAGAGGAAGTAGGAAGTCTAAGGAGTCGATTTTTGTTCATAAACCTGTAAGCAGCAAATAGCACATAAATTAGAATTATGAGGAAAGGCTGGATAAAAAACTGAATGGAAATTGGTTTTTGTACGTCTGTGAATAAAAATTGAACTCCATGAGGTAAGAATTGTCTATGTGAAATATCCAATGCACGGTCGTCAGACAGTCTTTTGAAAGAAATGAGACATAACAGCACGGTCAATGTGAGAGATAAAGGTTTAAGAGAGAGAGAGAATCATTCTCACCAAGAGAGTCTATAAAAGATAAAACTACATAGACATCCCAAGTAGACTGGTATTTAGGTAAGAGAGGTCTCCTGAACTTGATACCTTTCATAAGTCTAAACTAAAGGATGTTTACCCACCGGTAAAGAATCAATAGGAATGTGTTAATAGGATAAAGCTGATCTATAAACATTAATGGTGCGATAGGCCTTTCCAGAATCAAAAGAGGTGGAAAGAAAATTTAAAACGTTAAAGATAGAGGAATGAAAGGGATCCAGATCCCATTGTGAGCACCAATGTACCCAAAGTTTCCAGGCAGATCAGTAAGCTGACTTGGTACCTGGGGCCCAAGCTCCTGATAAGAGTTCTTTAAAAGATTGCAAAAGTTCGAAGAAAGATGAGGAAGGCCCGATATCTGCCATGCAATTAGACACAGAGAATCCGAAAGAACAAGAGGGTGAGGATTCCCTGATGGATCTAAAAGAATTGATTGAAAGCAAGGAAGAAGACAGGATAATCTATGCACATTCCGAGAATCTGAGGGAACAGAGCTTGAGTTGGCCACCAAGGAGTTATGATGATCAGAGTCGATTTCAACATCCAAGTTTGGAGAAGAACTCGTGGAATCATTGCAAAGGGAGGAAACGCATAAAGAATTCCCTGAGGCCAAATTTGACAGAATGCGTCCACTCCTGAAGCTTCTGGATCTGGGCGACAACTTAAAAATTTTGGAAGTTGGCGATTGAGTCGAAATGCGAACAGATCTATTTGAAGGGGACCCCATAGATTGTTGATTTGAGAGAAAATGGAAGGATCCAGATGCCAATCACTGTAATCGGAAAGGAAACGTGAATTCCAATCCGCAACAGAGTTTGAGAGACCAGGAAGGTATTCCGCTTTGAGGTCAATATCCTTGTCCAAGTAGAAATGCCAAAAAATCTTTTGTAATATCAGATAAAATTTTTGATCTTGTGCCACCCAGACGATTGATATACTGAACAGCAGAGATGTCGTCCATCTTCAAGAGGACACAACAATGAGATCTGTCTTTGATAAAACTCTTCAAGGAAAAAAATCCTGCCAGGAGTTCTAAACAATTGATATGTAATGAAGATTCTTCTGTGGATAAAGGATCGCAGCGAGCTCCCCAACCGAGAAGACTCGTATCGGATTCTATAATGAGGTCCGGAAGAGAATGAAAGATGGCTTTTCTATTCCAAGATTCTATGTGGTTTAACCACCAAAGTAATTTGTCCCTTGTTTCGGGAGTAAGAGATATCAAATCCGTATAACCCAGACCTTCTCTCAAGGGTTGAATTTTGAGACGTTGAAGAGCTCTGTAGTGATGGGGAGCCGGAAAAATGGCTTGAATCAAGGCTGAAAGTAGTCCTACAATTCGGGCAATGGCTCTCAAAGATATCATCTGCTTGTGCAGAACAGAATGAGTCTCCCTTCGGATAGTCTTCAACCTCCTGGAAGGAAGACTCAAGGTTGCTAGATTGGTGTTGATCATGAATCCCAAAAACTCTACCTCCCTTGAAGGGGTCAGAACGTTTTTTTTTAAATTGATTAGAAATCCCAAATCCGTCAATAAGGACAGAGTCCAATGCATATGAAGATAACATAGGGAACGAGACTGAGACATAATAAGGATATCGTCTAAGTATATTATTAGACGGACACCTTGACTTCTGAGCATAGCTACTACAGGCTTCATTATTTTTGTGAAGCACCAAGATGCAGAAGCTAAACCGAATGGGAGGCAATTGAATTGCCAAATTAGATTTTTCCATAAAAAACATATATAATCTCTTGAATATGGATGAATCAGAACCGTTATATATGCATCCTTCAAATCTATTTTTATCAGCCAATCTCTGTGGCGTAGTAAATCTCTTAGTAAATGAATCCATTCTGAGGTTGATAACCGGTCTGTAGCCACCATCTTTCTTTTTCCCTAAAAAGATGTTGCTATGAAAGAGATTTGGATGTGGAGAGACCGGAACAATGGCATTTTGTTTTATATAATTCGTCTATTTCTGAGTCTACGAGAAGTCGATCTTCCTTTGAAAATCGGATGGGATGAGGAAGATGTGTTTGAAAGGGAAAACTTACAAATTCTATCTGGAATCCTATAATGGCTTGTAACACCCAAGCATCCGAAGTTATCATGGACCAAACTTGGGAAAAATACTATAATCTGCCTCCTAGAGGAATGTGGGAAAAAGGTGAAAACATTAAACTTACCTGATGAAGGTCTGGACTTGGAAAAGCCACATTGGCCTCTGAGCTTCCATGGTCGTCCTCTATATGGGAAGAATGGAGTTTGATGAAATGGTCCTGTAGAGGTCTGAGGTTTGCTAGAATATGAGGAGCCTCTGAACTGATTACGGTCTGAGTTAGTACGGCCGGGGAAGTGGCCCCTGCCTCCCGACCCTGGTGAAAACCTTCCTCTGGAAAACTGAGGACTGGGCCTTATCTAATGATGAGAATAAGCCCACGTATTTGTTTAACTCTTTAAAGGGTCTTTTGACTCACCTAAATCAGAGTTGGCTAAATGAGTCAGTTGAAGGTCAAGCCTCATTAAAAGCGAATGTCTCCGTTCTGAATAGAGGGCAGCATTAGTGTTGCCAAAAAAGCATATAGCTCTCTGGGTCCAGCCTCGCAAAATAGTCACATCTATGGGTTTATTAGACACTATGGCTTCTTCAGAAAGGTCCATTATCTTTGAGAGAGGTTCCAACACATCCAACAATTTGTCTTGACAGGATTTGAAGGACCTGTCTATACCTTTTTAGGGCTTTTCTCCACTTTCATAATTTATTTGACCAGAGTAGGGTCAATGTTGGGGGTCAGAGTAGTAATGTCAGGCAATGTTGGCCTAGGACATTCAGCGTGCAGTTTGTGTGGAGCCATCTTGTCTAGAGGCTTTTTAAACCAAACTCTTAAATATTGCGCAACATTAGGGTGAGGAACCCATTCACCCGATCTGGGATGTCTGATTTGGGTCAAAATAAGGTATGTCTTTGCAATCAAGAACTTGATCATCAGAGGTATCAGGTAAGGATAAAAGGTCATCTTCAACCTCTGAAATGTCCTCGTATTCTGCATTTTGGCCTGAATCATTATGAACAGACAAGTCAGATGAAGAACCACTAGAGGCTATAACATAAGAATCTGGTTTGTTTCTAACAGATTTATGATCCCGTTTATATGGTTCGTCCTCATGGGTTGAGGGACTAGAGTGTATAGGTAAAACACTGGATATTTTGCTTTGCTTAGCATGCGATTTGAAGGGGTACTCCGGCCCAAGACATCTTATCCTCTATCCAAAGATAAGATGTCTGATCACGGGGGACCCGCCGTTGGGGACCCCTGCAATCTAGCATACAGCATCCACCTGTAACCACTGCAGGAAGCACTGGAGGCTCCAAGTAATATGCCTCCCAACTACGGGGACGGAGTCTCGTGACATCACGACTCCGCCCCATTGTGGCATCACGCCCTGCCCCCTCAATGCAAGTCTATGGGAGGGGGCGTGACGGCCGTCCCCTCCCATAGACTTGCATTTAGGGGGCGGGCAAGATGTCACACGGGGGTGGAGTCGTGACGTCACGATACTCCGACCCCGTGGTAGGGAGGCATAACACTGAGAGCCTCCAGCGCTTCCTGCAGTGCTTACAGGTGGATGCTGCATGCTAGATTGCAGGGGTCAACAGGATAGGGGATAAGATGTCTTGGGGCCGGAGTACCCCTTTAATATGAGATACTTGATCCCTTACGTCCTTAGAGCGTTTCTTGGACACATTATCCGAGGGATCGTCTTGAGAGTGATGCCTCTTATGTGACACCTTACCAATGTACTCATCCGCTGACCAATAAGTATCAGAAGGATTAGACATATGAGGTCTAAAGGATTTTTGATGGGCAGACTGGGACATAGCGGCTGCTACGGATTTTCCTATAGAGTCCTGTATAGAGGACATAGCATGTTTGACAGCAGAATGAATAGATTTATTATTAGATAATTTGTTATCCTCATTAACATATGGGACTTCTTTGATGTCAGTCACAGGAATGTCCAAGTCATCAGAGGCCATATTGAAATAAATAAATATATAAGACCTATCTATAAAAATCAATAATATCAATAAATATATATATAAATATTAATAATAATAAATATAATCAAATAAATAGGTAAAATATATATACTTACATTTTTTTTTAATCAATAAATAGATGTAAGGATATATATATATATTGATATATATGAAAAGACCTGAATTATTCTTACCAATAAGGGGTCTTAATATACAATGGATGTAATGTATATATCTTTTTGACCAGACAGGGGCAGCAGTGCGACGATGCAGAGGCTCTGGTGGCAAATGCGAGATCTAGAGCGTAACAGCTAATAAGCAGCTGCGCAACAGATCTCGCGAGACCGCCGGAGAAAATAAAGTGCGTCACCAGTGTAACGGACGATAGTAGAAGATAGGAGAGGGCGCGCGCACGGAGCAACGCTAATAACGGCGAAACCAAGCGAGTATGAAAAAGGGGGGGGGAGAGATGTATATAAATGTTTAATTAAATATGAAAGTGTAAATAGGGGAATATAAATGGGGAAAGAAAAGACAATGTGATAAGAACGGCAATGAGGAAAGAGAGAATCACGAGGAGGCAATAATGAAATATGATAAGAAATAAAATATAAGATAATGAGAAGTAATGGATAAGACACCAACATATATAAATATATATATATGTATATATACAAGGATTAAAATAAGAATAAATAAATATTTAAATAATTAAATAAACAAATATATACAAAATAAAAAGAAATTAAAGAAAAAACATAATTAAATACAATATATATGAATAAATGTAGAGAAAATCTTCCATCAACTTTACTCATGAAATGAGCAGCAAAGAAGATATTTCAGTTGGGACTTTACCATATATTAGATGTTGCCTTAATATGATTGGCTGTTCACATATTTTGTACGCATGATTACGCTAAGTTATTGGTCACTACACTGTTTTTTCTTTAACCCTTAGTTTGCTGCTATATGAGCTACTAAAGAAGAATTAGCATAATATGAGCCTCCAGTCTTGTAATAAAATCTGACAATCCTGTGAATGAGGGGGTTGGGACAGTTGTCTGATATTAAGTCTTATAGGCCCCTGTCCAGTAATCCCACCAAACAGGTCTGCACTGAGTTGGAGCATCTTGTGGGTTTCAGAGTGAGTCAGGGTCACATGACAATGAAATAAGCAGATGACATCAATGTCAAGTGCCCTATAATAACTACATATCACTCACTTCTCAAAATCCACAAAGATGTCTCCCCACAAAAGCGCCCACAGGAATCTCATCATTAAACAAACATTTTTGTGAATTGGTAGATTCAAGGTTACAAGCATCGGTGCCCTTAATGCCAGGACATCAGGAGTGTTCATGCTGCTATGGATCCCAAACCCTGGACAGAAGGGATGACATGGATAACTGTCGATGTTTTTGCGTTATACTCACTCATCCCACATGGGGAGGACATTTTGGTGTTGAAGTAGTTTCTTTCGTATACCCTCCATACTCCACTTCTATGGACACAAAGCTCTCCCCCTCTCTCGCCAACATATATATATATATATATATATATATATATATATGTGTTGGTGGAAGAGGAAGTTTTTGCCAGAAATAGACTTTCAGACAATTTCATGTGGTATGACCGGTATATTGACGGGGGGAGTTTGACATTGGTAGGGGATGTGACTCAAGGCAAAATACTTACCTCTACTTATAGAAAAGAAATGGTAACCAATTCCATCTTACTGGCTAACTCCTGTCATCTGGATCATGTGGTCAAAAATCTTCTGGTTTGGGAGATGATCGGAGCCCGAAGAAACTGCACCACAAATGAGGACTCTGACAGGGAGGTGAGGAAAATGACAGCACGATTGGAGAGTAGAGGTTATAAAAAATGGCCCGTTATAGGGGTTCTCTGCAGCTAAACATCCCATTGCCTATCGAAAGGACAGGGGATAAGATGTCTGATTGTGGGGGTACCGCTGCCAGGGCCTCTCGTGAGCTCCCACAGCACCCAGCATTCTAAACAAACTTCAGGTTCCTGCGGCAGTGGTCATGATGTCACAGCCTCACACCCTCACACAGCAGACTGGTGTCTGGACAGACTTGATGGATGAACAGGTCGGCGGGATCCTGTGAAGGGTGATGTCACTTAGGAATAAAGCTGGTTGTAGCAATTGGGTCTCTTAGTCCTCGTGTGATGAGGTACAAGTCCCACAACAGAGATCTGGACTGGACCCCCACTCACTCTCCTCCCTGTCCAGACAAACCTGGGTAGGAGGCCCCTGATTGGTGAAAGTGCTCATGTGGTTCTCTGTGCATCCTCCTGCACAGACAAGATAAACTCTTTATAAGACAATGAGACATATAAGAGCATTCATCAATGAAAATCACAGTATAATAAATTACAAATCATATACATGGAAAACCTGCACAACCATGATGAAAGGACACCCACCTAACATGATACGTGGACAAGTGAGATCCACACTGGGGCACCACAAAGATATCCCTTGTTTTTAACCAAAAAAACTAAGAAGCCTTCTAAAAACCAACAACACATCAATCACAGACATCACAATTTCATATTCTATTTTTCACCAAACATTTGGGGCTTCTCAGCATTTGCCAAAAAGCTTTTCAACAAATAGTAAAAGAGCTAAAAAACACCAATGACCTGGAGCGTTCTACTCGACCTCCCCTCCCCCGATCACCATCAATATCATGGAGACCACACAACACACATTTCTTATCTCTTCCGGATCCTTCTATATGAAGGGATCAGCTGATCTTCTCCCTGTCTGATCTATTATCTGGAGGAGATTTATATTGTGTGATGATTTCTCCTCAGATAAGAAATGTGTGTTGTGTGGTCTCCATGATATTGATGGTGATCGGGGGAGGGGAGGTCGGGTAGAACGCTCCAGGTCATTGGTGTTTTTAGCTCTTTTACTATTTGTTTAAAAGCTTTTTGGTAAATGCTGAGAAGCCCCAAATGTTTAGTGAAGAATAGATTGGGATATTGTTGTGTAATAACCTGACAATCCTGTGAATGAGGTGGTTGGGAAAATTGTCTGATATTAAGTCTTATAGTCCCCAGTCCAGTAATCCCACCAACCAGTACTGCACTGAGTAGGAGCATCTTGTGGGTTTGGGAGTGAATCAGGGTCACATGACAATGAAATAATCAGATGATATCAAGTGCCCTATAACCCCTACATATCACTCACTTCCCAAAATCCACAAAGATGTCTCCTCCCCAAAAGCGCCCACAGGAATCTCATCATTAACCTCTTAAGGATTCAGGGTTTTTCTGTTTTTGCATTTTCATTTTTTTCTCATCACCTTGTAAAAGTCACAACTGATAAATTTTGCACATAAAATTCCATATTATGTTTTTTTTTTTTTTTTTGCGCCACCAATTCTACCTCACAGTGACATTAGTCATTTTACCAAAATATCCACGGTGAAACGGAAAAAAAATTAATTGTGCTACAATATTTTGTAAGTTTTGGGGGCTTCTGTTTCTACGCCGTATATTTTTCGGTAAAAATGTCACCTTCTTTTTATTCTGTAGGTCCATACGGTTAAAATGATCCCCTACTTATATAGGTTTGATATTGTCATACTTCTGGAGAAAATCATAACTACATGCAGGAAAATGTATACATTTAAAATTGTCATCTTCTGACCCCTATAACTTTGTTATTTTTCTGCATATGGGCCGGAATGAGGGCTAATTTTTTGCGCCATGATCTGAAGTGTTTAGCGGTACCATTTTTGTACTGATCGGACTTTTGATCGCTTGTTATTCATTTTTTCATGATATAAAAAGTGACCAAAAATACACTATTTTGGATTTGGGATTTTTTGTCCCACAACAGAGATCTGGACTGGACCTCCACTCACTCTCCTCCCTGTCCAGACAGACCCGGGGGAGCAGGGTAGGAGGTCCCTGATTGGTCAAAGTGCTCATGTGGTTCTCTGTGCATCCTCCTGCACAGACAAGATAAACTCTTTATAAGACAATGAGACATATAAGAGCATTAATCAATGGAAATCCCAGTATAATAAATTACAATTCATATACACGTAAAACCTGAACAGACATGATTAAGTGACACCCACCTGACAGGAAAGGTGGACAAGTGTGATCAACACTGGGGCACCACACAGATATCACACTTGTTTTTAACCAAAAGCTTTCTACAAACCAACAACATCAGAAACAGATAAAGAAACTATAACCAACAACATATATCACCATTTTATAGTCTATTCTTTACCAAAAAGCTTATAAACAAATAGTAAAAGAGCTAAAAACACCAATGACCTGGAGCGTTCTACCCGACCTCCCCTCCCCCGATCACCATCAATATCAAGGAGACCACACAACACACATTTCTTATCTGAGGAGAAATCATCGCACAATATAAATCTCCTCCAGATAATAGATCAGACAGGGAGAAGATCAGCTGATCCCTTCATATAGAAGGATCCGGAAGAGATCAGAAATGTGTGTTATGTGGTCTCCATGATATTTATGGTGATCGGGGGAGGGGAGGTCGGGTAGAACGCTCCAGGTTATTGGTGATTTTACCTCTTTTACTATTTGTTTAAAAGCTTTTTTTGGGGGGCAAATGCTGAGAAGCCCCAAATGTTTGGTAATAATTGGAGATTTTTTTTTAGTGTTTTTGATGGAAAATATAGATTTTATTAAAGACCAGAGGTGAAGATTATGCTATTTCTTCTTTACTAGCTCATATGGCAGCAAATAAAGGGATAAAGAAAAACAAAGTTTAATCATATGTACAATATATGTGAACAGCCAATCATATTAGGGCAACATCTGATATATGGTAAAGTCCCAACTGAAATATCTTCTTCTCTGTAGCGAAGGTTAAGTATCCAAAATTAGGTAAAACAGGAACTGGAAGAATATAACTTGACAATGAAGGATCTATCCAGAAAACGGAATAACAGCAGAAATAATAAAGAGTAATTCTGCTGAAAAGAGAGAAACTGCGATAAAATGGGAAGGGTAATAGGGAGGGATAATATTCTCCATCAACAAGACCAGGAAAATCTCCAATTTTATCACAAGACTGGAGACTCATATTATGTATATTTAAAGCTAAACATTAGAAAACACTATAATGTGGAACAATATTAAAATATAATATAAAATATAAGATACAAGCAGAGACGTGAGGAGAAGGTTTAAAATAGAAAGTGCGAAAAGTGAACTCAGAAGACCAATCAGCTGCTTTGAGAAGGTCAGATAAAGAACCTCCAGCCGGGAATACTTTGGTGGACATAGCGCTTCTAGGAGAATGAGCCTGAAAAATCAAAATGTCAGATAAAGACACGATTTGTCTAATCCATCTTACCAGAGTAGGTGAAGAAACTGGGGCGTGTGGTTTACAATAAGATAATAGTAATTGAGAGGAAGTAGGAAGTCTAAGGAGTCGATTTTTGTTCATAAACCTGTAAGCAGCGAATAACACATAAATTAGAATTATGAGGAAAGGCTGGATAAGAAATAAAATGGAAATTGGTTTTTTTACGTCCGTGAATAAAAAAATTGAACTCCATGAGGTAAGAATTGTCTATGTGAAATATCCAATGCACGATCATCAGACAGTCTTTTGAAAGAAATGAGACATAACAGCACGGTCAATGTGAGAGATAAACATTTAAGAGAGAGAGAATCATTCTCACCAAGAGAGTCTATAAAAGATAAAACTACATAGACATCCCAAGTAGACTGGTATTTAGGTAAGGGAGGTCTCCTGAACTTGATACCTTTCATAAGTCTAAACTAAAGGATGTTTACCCACCGATAAAGAATCAATAGGAATGTGATAATAGGATAAAGCTGATCTATAAACATTAATGGTGCCATAGGCCTTTCCAGAATCGATAGAGGTGGAAAGAAAATTTAAAATGTTAAAAATAGAGGAATGAAAGGGATCCAGATCCCGTTGTGAGCACCAATGTACCCAAAGTTTCCAGGCAGATCGGTAAGCTGACTTGGTACCTGGGGCCCAAGCTCCTGATAAGAGTTCTTTAGAAGACTGAGAAAGTTCGAAGAAAGATGAGGAAGGCAGATGCAGAGAATCCGAAAGAACAAGAGGGTGAGGATTCCCTGATGGATCTAAAAGAATTGATTGAAAGCAAGAAAGACGAAGGTAATCTATGCACATTCTGGGAATCTGAGGGAACAGAGCTTGAGTTGGCCACCAAGGAGTTATGATGAACAGAGTCGATTTCAACATCCAAGTTTGGAGAAGAAGTCGTGGAATCATTGCAAAGGGAGGAAATGCATAAAGAATTCCCTGAGGACAAATTTGACAGAATGCGTCCACTCCTGAAGCTTCTGGATCTGGGTGCCAACTGAAAAATGTTGGAAGTTGGCGATTGAGTCGAGATGCGAACAGATCTATTTGAAGGGGACCCCATAGATTGTTGATTTGAGAGAAAATGGAAGGATCCAGATGCCAATCGCTGTAATCGGAAATGAAACGTGAATTCCAATCCACAACAGAGTTTGAGAGACCAGGAAGGTATTCCGCTTTGAGGACAATATCCTTGTCCAAGCAGAAATGCCAAAATCTTTTGTAATATCAGATAAAATTTTTGATCTTGTGCCACCCAGACGATTGATATACTGAACAGCAGAGATGTCGTCCATCTTCAAGAGGACACAACAATGAGATCTGTCTTTGATAAAACTCTTCAAGGAAAAAAATCCTGCCAGGAGTTCTAAACAATTGATATGTAATGAAGATTCTTCTGTGGATAAAGGATCGCAGCGAGCTCCCCAACCGAGAAGACTCGTATCGGATTCTATAATGAAGTCCGGAAGAGAATGAAAGATGGCTTTTCTATTCCAAGATTCCATGTGGTTTAACCACCAAAATAATTTGTCCCTTGTTTCGTGAGTAAGAGATATCAAATCCGGATAACTCAGATCTTCTCTCAAGGGTTGAATTTTGATATGTTGAAGAACTCTGTAGTGATGGGGAGCCGGAAAAATGGCTTGAATCAAGGCTGAAAGTAGTCCTATGATTCGGGCAATGGCTCTCAAAGACATCATCTGCTTGTGCAGAACAGAATGAATTTCCCTTCGGATAGTCATCAACCTCCTGGAAGGAAGACTCAAGGTTTCTAGATTGGTGTTGATCATGAATCCCAAAAACTCTACCTCCCTTGAAGGGGTCAGAACGGATTTTTTAAAATTGATTAGAAATCCCAAATCCGTCAATAAGGACAGAGTCCAATGCATATGAAGATAACATAGGGAACGAGACTGAGACATAATAAGGATATCGTCTAAGTATATGATCAGACGGACACCTCGACTTCTGAGCATAGCTACTACAGGCTTCATTGTTTTTGTGAAGCACCAAGATGTGGAAGCTAAACCGAATGGGAGGCAATTGAATTGCCAAATTAGATTTTTCCATAAAAACATATATAATCTCTTGAATATGGATGAATTAGAACCGTTAGATATGCATCCTTCAAATCTATTTTTATCAGCCAATCTCTGTGGCGTAGTAAATCTCTTAGTAAATGAATCCCTTCCATTTTGAAGTGTTAATACTTCACAAAATTGTTTAAAATTCTGAGGTTGATAACCGGTCTGTAGCCACATCTTTCTTTTTCACTAAAAAGATGTTGCTATGAAAGAGATTTGGATGTGGAGAGACCGGAACTATGGCATTTTTTTTATATAATTCGTCTATTTCTGAGTCTACGAGAAGTCGGTCTTCCTTTGAAAATCGGATGGGATGAGGAAGATGTGTTTGAAAGGGAAAACTTACAAATTCTATCTGGAATCCTATAATGGCTTGTAACACTCAACCATCCGAAGTTATCATGGAGCAAACTTGGGAAAAATACTATAATCTGCCTCCTAGAGGAATGTGTGAAAAAGGTGAAATCATTAAACTTACCTGATGAATGTCTGGACTTGGAAAAGCCACATTGTCCTCTGAGCTTCCATGGTCGTCCTCTATATGGGAAGAATGGAGTTTGATGAAATGGTCCTGTAGAGGTCTGAGGTTTGTTAGAATATTAGGAGCCTCTGAACTGATTACGGTCTGAGTTAGTACGGCCGGGGAAGCGGCCCCTGCCTCTCCTGGCCCTGGTGAAAACCTTCCTCTGGAAAACTGAGGAATGGGCCTTATCTAATGATGAGAATAAGCCCACGTATTTGTTTAACTCTTTTATAAAAGATTCCCCAAAGAGCAAAAGGCTCTTTTGACTTGAGTTGGCTAAATGAGTCAGGGTCAAGCCTCATTAAAAGCGAACGTTTCCGTTCTGAATAGAGGGCTGCATTAGTGTTGCCAAAAAACAGCATATAGCTCTTTTGATCCAGCCTCACAAAATAGTCACATCTATGGGTTTATTAGACACTATGGCTTCTTCAGAGAGGTCCTTTATCTTTGAGAGAGGTCCCAACACATCCAACAATTTGTCTTGACAGGATTTGAAGGACCTGTCTATACCTTTTTAGGGCTTGTCCCCGCTTTCCTAATGTATTTGACCAGAGTAGGGTCAATGTTGGGGGTCAGAGTAGTAATGTCAGGCAATGTTGGCCTAGGACATTCAGTGTACAGTTTGTGTGGAGCCATCTTGTCTAGGGGCTTTTTAAACCAAACTCCTAAATATTGCGCAACATTAGGGTGAGGAACCCATTAATCCGACCTGGGATGTCTGATTTGGGTCAAAATAAGGTATGCCTTTGCAATCAAGAACTTGATCATCAGAGGTATCAGGTAAGGAAAAAAGGTCATCTTCAACCTCTGAAATGTCCTCGTATTCTGCATTTTGGCCTGAATCATTATGAACAGACAAGTCAGATGAAGAACCACTAGAGACTATAACATAAGAATCTGGTTTGTTTCCAACAGATTTATGATCCCGTTTATATGGTTCGTCCTCATGGGTTGAGAGACTAGAGTGTATAGGTAAAACACCAGATATTTTGCTTTGCTTAGCATGCGATTTGAAGGGGTACTCCGGCCCAAGACATCTTATCCACTTTCCAAAGGATAGGGGATAAGATGTCTGATCACGGGGGACCCGCCGCTGGGGACCCCTGCAATCTAGCATGCAGCATCCACCTGTAAGCACTGCAGAAAGCGCTGGAGGCTCCAAGTCTTATGCCTCCCAACTACGGGGACAGAGTCTTGTGACGTCACGCCACGCCCCGCCCCCTCAATGCAAGTCTATGGGAGGGGGCGTGAAGGCCGTCCCCTCCCATAGACTTGCATTTAGGGGGCGGGCATGATGTCACACAGGGGTGGAGTCGTGATGTCACGATACTCCGTCCCCGTGGTAGGGAGGCATAACACTTGGAGCCTCAAGCGCTTTCTGCAGTGCTTACAGGTGGATTCTGCATGCTAGATTGCAGGGGTCCACAGCGGTGGGTCCTCCGTGATCAGACATCTTATCCCCTATCCTTTGAATAGGGGATAAGATGTCTTGGGGCCGGAGTACCCCTTTAATATGAGATACTTGATTCCTTACGTCCTTAGAGCGTTTCTTGGACACATTATCCGAGGGATCGTCTTGACAGTGATGCCTCTTATGTGACACCTTACCAATGTACTCATCCGCTGACCAATAAGTATCAGAAGGAGTAGAAAGGATTTTTGATGGGCAGACTGGGACATAGCGGCTGCTACGGATTTTGCTATAGAGTCCTGTATAGAGGACATAGCATGTTTGGCAGCAGAATGAATAGATTTATTATTAGATCATTTATGTGATCCTCATTAACATATGGGACTTCTATGATGTCAGTCACAGGAATGTCCAAGTCATCAGAGGCCATATTGAAATAAATAAATATATAATACCTATCTATAAAAATCAATAATATCAATAAATATATATAAATATTAATAATAAATATGATCAAATAAATAGGTAAAATATGAATACTTAAATTTTTTTTTATCAATAAATAGATGTAAGGATATATATATATATAGATATATATGAAAAGACCTGAAATATTCTTCCCAATACGGGGTCTTAATATACAATGGATGTAATGTATATATATTTTTGACCAGACAGGGGCAGCAGTGCGACGATGCAGAGGCTCTGGTGGCAAATGCGAGATCTAGAGCGTAACAGCTAATAAGTAGCTGCGCAACAGATCTCGCGAGACCGCCGGAGAAAATAAAGTGCATCACCAGTGTAACGGACGATAGTAGAAGATAGGAGAGGGCGCGCGCACGGAGCAACGCTAATAACGGCGAAACCAAGTGAGTATGAAAAAGGGGGGGGAGATGTATATAAATGTTTAATTAAATATGAAAGTGTAAATAGGGGAACATAAATGGGGAAAGAAAAGACAATGTGATAAGAACGGCAATGAGGAAAGAGAGGATCACGAGGAGGAAATAATGAAATATGATAAGAAATAAAATATAAGATAATGAGAAGTAATGGATAAGACACCAACATATATAAATATATATATGTATATATACAAGGATTAAAATAAGAATAAATAAATATTTAAATAATTAAATAAACAAATATATACAAAATAAAAAGAAATTAAAGAAAAAACATAATTAAATACAATATATATGAATAAATGTAGAGAAAATCTTCCATCAACTTAACTCATGAAATGAGCAGCAAAGAAAATATTTCAGTTGGGACTTTACCATATATTAGATGTTGCCTTAATATGATTGGCTGTTCACATATATTTTGCGCATGATTACACTAAGTTATTGTGCACTACACTATGTTTTTTCTTTAACCCTTAGTTTGCTGCTTTATGAGCTACTAAAGAAGAATTAGCATAATACGAGCCTCCAGTCTTGTAATAAAATCTGACAATCCTGTGGATGAGGTGGTTGGGACAGTTGTCTGATATTAAGTCTTATAGGTCCCTGTCCCGTAATCCCACCAAACAGTACTGCACGGAGTTGGAGCATCTTGTGGGTTTGGGAGTGAATCAGGGTCACATGACAATGAAATAAGCAGATGACATCAAGTGCCCTATAACACCTACATATCACTCACTTCCCAAAATCCACAAAGATGTCTCCCCACAAAAGCGGCCTATTGTCACAGGAATCTCATCATTAAACGCACATTTTTGTGAATTGGTAGATTCAAGGTTACAAGCATCGGTGCCCTTAATGCCAGGACATCAGGAGTGTTCATGCTGCTATGGATCCCCCTGGACAGAAGGGATGACATGGATAACTGTCAATGTTATTGCGTTATACTCACTCATCCCACATGGGGAGGACATTTTGGTGTTTAAGTAGTTTCTTTCGTATACCCTCCATACTCCACTTCTATGGACACAAAGCTCTCCCCCTCTCTCGCCAACATATATATATATATATATATATATATATATATGTGTGTGTGTTGGTGGAAGAGGAAGTTTTTGCCAGAAATAGACTTTCAGACAATTTCATGTGGTATGACCGGTATATTGACGGGGGGAGTTTGACATTGGTAGGGGATGTGACTCAAGGCAAAATACTTACCTCTACTTATAGAAAAGAAATGTCAACCAATTCCATCTTACTGGCTAACTCCTGTCATCTGGATCATGTGGTCAAAAATCTTCCGGTTGTGGAGATGATCGGAGCCCGAAGAAACTGCACCACAAATGAAGACTCTGACAGGGAGGGGAGGGAAGTGACAGCACGATTGGAGAGTAGAGGTTATCAAAAAAGGCCGGTTATAGGGGTTCTCTGCAGCTAAACATCCTATCGCCTATCGAAAGGACAGGGGATAAGATGTCTGATTGTGGGGGTACCACTGCCAGGGCCCCTCGTGAGCTCCCACAGCACCCAGCATTCTAAACAAACTTCAGGTTCCTGCGGCAGTGGTCGTGATGTCACAGCCACACACCCTCACACAGCGGACTGGTGTCTGGACAGACTTGATGGACGAACAGGTCGGTGGGATCCTGTGAAGGGTGATGTCACTTAGGAATAAAGCTGGTTGCAGCAATTGGGTCTCTTAGTCCTCGTGTGATGAGGTACAAGTCCCACAACAGAGATCTGGACTGGACCCCCACTCACTCTCCTCCCTGTCCAGACAGACCCGGGGGAGCAGGGTAGGAGGCCCCTGATTGGTCAAAGTGCTCATGTGGTTCTCTGTGCATCCTCCTGCACAGACAAGATAAACTCTTTATAAGACAATGAGACATATAAGTCCATTCATCAATGGAAATCACAGTATAATAAATTACAAATCATATACATGTAAAACCTGAGCAGACATGATGAAAGGACACCCACCTAACAGGGAAGGTGGACAAGTGAGATCCACACTGCGTTCTACCCGACCTCCCCTCCCCCGATCACCACCAATATCATGGAGACCACACAACACACATTTCTTATCTCTTCCGGATCCTTCTATATGAAGGGATCAGCTGATCTTCTCCCTGTCTGATCTATTATCTGGAGGAGATTTATATTGTGTGATGATTTCTCCTCAGATAAGAAATGTGTGTTGTGTGGTCTCCATGATATTGATGGTGATCGGGGGAGGGGAGGTCGGGTATAACGCTCCAGGTCATTGGTGTTTTTAGCTCTTTTACTATTTGTTTAAAAGCTTTTTGGTAAATGCTGAGAAGCCCCAAATGTTTGGTGAAGAATAGACTGAGATATTGTTGTGTAATAACCTGACAATACTGAGAATGAGGTGGTTGGGACAGTTGTCTGATATTAAGTCTTATAGTCCCCTGTCCAGTAATCCCACCAACCAGTACTGCACTGAGTTGGAGCATCTTGTGGGTTTGGGAGTGAATCAGGGTCACATGACAATTAAATAATCAGATGATATCAAGTGCCCTATAACCCCTACATATCACTCGCTTCCCAAAATCCACAAAGATCTCTCCTCCCCAAAAGCGCCCACAGGAATCTCATCATTAACCTTTTAAGGATTCAGGGTTTTTTTGTTTTTGCATTTTCATTTTTTTCTCATCACCTTGTAAAAGTCATAACTCAGTTTTGCACATAAAATTCCATATGATGGCTTTTTTTTTTTTGCGCCACCAATTCTACTTCACAGTGACATTAGTCATTTTACCAAAATATCCACGGTGAAACGGAAAAAAAAATTAATTGTGCTACAATATTTTGTAAGTTTTGGGGGCTTCTGTTTCTACGCCGTACATTTTTCGGTAAAAATTTTACCTTCTTTTTATTCTGTAGGTCCATACAGTTAAAATGATCCCCTACTTATATTGGTGATTTTGTCGTACTTCTGGAAAAAATCATAACTACATGCAGGAAAATGTATACATTTAAAATTGTCATCTTCTGACCCCTATAACTTTTTTATTTTTCTGCATATGGGCCGGAATGAGGGCTAATTTTTTGCGCCATGATCTAACATGTTTAGCGGTACCATTTTTGTACTGATCGGACTTTTGATCGCTTGTTATTCATTTTTTCATGATATAAAAAGTGACCAAAAATACACTATTTTGGATTTGGGATTTTTTGTCCCAAAACAGAGATCTGGACTGGACCTCCACTCACTCTCCTCCCTGTCCAGACAGACCCGGGGGAGCAGGGTAGGAGGCCCCTGATTGGTCAAAGTGCTCATGTGGTTCTCTGTGCATCCTCCTGCACAGACAAGATAAACTCTTTATAAGACAATGAGACATATAAGCGCATTCATCAATGGAAATCCCAGTATAATAAATTATAATTCATATACACGTAAAACCTGAACAGACATGATTAAGTGACACCCACCTGACAGGAAAGGTGGACAAGTGTGATCAACACTGGGGCGCCACACAGATATCACACTTGTTTTTAAACAAAAGCTTTCTACAAACCAACAACATCTAAAACAGATAAAGATACCATAACCAACAACATATATCACCATTTTATATTCTAAAATTCACCTCCGACCTCCCCTCCCCCGATCACCATCAATATCATGGAGACCACACAACACACATTTCTTATCTAAGGAGAAATCATCAAACAATATAAATCTCCTCCAGATAATAGATCAGACAGGGAGAAGATCAGCTGATCCCTTCATATAGAAGGATCCGGAAGAGATCAGAAATGTGTGTTGTGTGGTCTCCATGATATTGATGGTGATCGGGGGAGGGGAGGTCGGGTAGAACGCTCCAGGTCATTGGTGGTTTTTTTTTTTTTTTTTTTTTTTTTTTTTTTTTAAAGCTCTTTTACTATTTGTTTAAAAGCTTTTTTTGGGGGGCAAATGCTGAGAAGCCCTAACTGTTTGGTAATAATTGGAGATTTTTCTAGTGTTTTTGATGGAAAATATAGCTTTTATTAAAGACCAGAGATGAAGATTATGCTATTTCCCAGAGATAAAAAAATAAAAACAAAGTGTAATCATATTAGGGCAACATCTGATATATGATAAAGTCCCAACTGAAATATTCTCTTCTCTGTAGCGAAGGTTAAGTATCCAAAATTAGGTAAAACAGGAACTGGAAGAATAAAACTTGACAATGAAGGATCTATCCAGAAAACGGAATAACAGCAGAAAAAATAAAGAGTAATTCTGCTGAAAAGAGAAAAACTGCGATAAAATGGGAAGGGTAATAGGGAGGGATAATATTCGCCTCCTGTCTTTAATAAAATCTATATTTTCCGTCAACAAGACCAGGAAAATCTCCAATCTCCTAAAGAATCAATAGGAATGTGATAATAGGATAAAGCTGATCTATAAACATTAATGGTGCATTAGGCCTTTCCAGAATCCAAAGAGGTGGAGAGAAAATTTCAAACGTTAAAGATAGAGGAATGAAAGGGATCCAGATCCCGTTGTGAGCACCAATGTACCCAAAGATTCCAGGCAGATCGGTAAGCTGACTTGGTACCTGGGGCCCAAGCTCCTGATAAGAGTTCTTTAGAAGATTGAGAAAGTTTGAATAAAGATGAGGAAGGCCCGATATCTGCCATGCAATTAGACGCAGAGGGGGAGATTTATCAAGCTCTTTATACTGGTTTTTCTCTTCTAAATTTGTCGCATGAAAAGTCACAGTCTATTTTTGTGCGACTTTTCTGCGACTTTTGCTGTAGAGGATTTTTAGTCCATGATGCATGCTTGTCTATTTTAGACAGAAAAATGCATTGGTGCTGAATTTATCAAGTGCGACTTTTGTGCGACAAGTCGCATCTGCCCAAAATACGCTGAAATGTCAGACCATGCTGGAGCAGGTCTAAATGCAGTTTAAGCTGTAGATCCTGAAGTCTGTGCACAGAATTTATCAAGGGCTGTGAGACCTTTGATAAATTAGGTGCACAGTAGACAGGAGACTACCACGTACGCTGGTCTATAAGCATACCCAGAATAGACTAGATTAGTAAATGTCCCCCAGAGAATCCGAAAGAACAAGAGGATGAGGATTCCCTGATGGATCTAAAACAATTGATTGAAAGCAGGGAAGAAGACAAGGGTAATCTATGCACATTCTGGGAATCTGAGGGAACAGAGCTTGAGTTGGCCACCAAGGAGTTATGATGATCAGAGTTGATTTCAACATTCAAGTTTGGAGAAGAAGTCGTGGAATCATTGCAAAGGGAGGAAACACATAAAGAATTCCCTGAGGCCAAATTTGATGGAATGCGTCCACTCCTGAAGCTTCTGGATCTGGGAGACAACTGAAAAATTTTGGAAGTTGTCGATTGAGTCGAGATGCGAACAGATCTATTTGAAGGGGACCCCATAGATTGTGCATTTGAGAAAAAATGGAAGGATCCAGATGCAAATCACTGTAATCGGAAAGGAAACGTGAATTCCAATCCGCAACAGAGTTTGAGAGACCAGGAAGGTATTCCGCTTTGAGGACAATATCCTTGTCCAAGCAGAAATGGCAATAATCTTTTGTAATATCAGATAAAAATTTTCGATATTGTGCCACCCAGACGATTGATATACTGAACAGCAGAGATGTCGTCCATCTTCAAGAGGACACAACTATGAGATCTGTCTTTGCTAAAACTCTTCAAGGAAAAAAATCCTGCCAGGAGTTCTAAACAATTGATATGTAATGAAGATTCTTCTGTGGATAAAGGATCGCAGCGAGCTCCCCAACCGAGAAGACTCGTATCGGATTCTATAATGAGGTCCGGAAGAGAATGAAAGATGGCTTTTCTATTCCAAGATTCTATGTGGTTTAACCACCAAAGTGATTCGTCCCTTGTTTTGTGAGTAAGAGATATCAAATGCGTATAACTCAGACCTTCTCTCAAGGGTGGAATTTTGAGACGTTGAAGAGCTCTGTAGTGATGGGGAGCCGGAAAAATGGCTTGAATCAAGGCTGAAAGTAGTCCTACGATTTGAGCAATGGCTCTCAAAGACATCATCTGCTTGTGCAGAACAGAATGAATTTCCCTTCGGATAGTCTTCAACCTCCTGGAAGGAAGACTCAAGGTTGCTAGATTGGTGTTGATCATGAATCCCAAAAACTCTACCTCCCTTGAAGGGGTCAGAACGGATTTTTTGAAATTGATTAGAAATCCCAAATCCGTCAATAAGGACAGAGTCCAATGCATATGAAGTTAACATAGGGAATGAGACTGAGACATAATAAGGATATCGTCTAAGTATATTATTAGACGGACACCTCGACTTCTGAGCATAGCTACTACAGGCTTCATTATTTTTGTGAGAAGCACCAAGATGCGGAAGCTAAACCGAATGGGAGGCAATTGAATTGCCAAATTTGATTTTTCCATAAAAAACATATATAATCTCTTGAATATGGATGAATCAGAACCGTTAGATATGCATCCTTCAAATCTATTTTTATCAGCCAATCTCTGTGGCGTAGTAAATCTCTTAGTTAATTAATCCATTCTGAGGTTGATAACCGGTCTGTAGCCACCATCTTTCTTTTTCACTAAAAAGATGTTGCTATGAAAGAGATTTGAATGTGGAGAGACCGGAATTATGGCATTTTTTTGATATAATTCATCTATTTCTGAGTCTACGAGAAGTCGATCTTCCTTTGAAAATCGGATGGGATGATGAAGATTTGTTTGAAAGGGAAAACTTACAAATTCTATCTGGAATCCTATAATGGCTTGTAACATCCAACCATCCGAAGTTATCATGGAGCAAACTTGGGAAAAATACTATAATCTGCCTCCTAGAGGAATGTGAGAAAAAGGTGAAAACATTAAACTTACCTGATGAAGGTCTGGACTTGGAAAAGCCACGTTGGCCTCTGAGCTTCCATGGTCGTCCTCTATATGGGAAGAATGGAGTTTGATGAAATGGTCCTGCAGAGGTCTGAGGTTTGTTAGAATATGAGGAGCCTCTGAACTGATTTCGGTCTGAGTTAGTACGGCCGGGGAAGCGGCCCCTGCCTCCCGACCCTGGTGAAAACCTTCCTCTGGAAAACTGAGGACTGGGCCTTATCTAATGATGAGAATAATTCCACATATTTGTTTAACTTTTTTATAAAAGATTCCCCAAAGAGTAAAGGGTCTTTTGACTCACCAAAATCAGAGTTGCCTAAATGAGTCAGTTGAGGGTCAAGCCTCATTAAAAGTGAATGTCTCCATTCTGAATAAAGGGCAGGATTAGTGTTGCCAAAAAAGCATATAGCTCTCTTGATCCAGCCTCACAAAATAGTCACATCTATGGGTTTATTAGACACTATGGCTTCTTCAGAAAGGTCCATTATCTTTGAGAGAGGTCCCAACACATCCAACAATTTGTCTTGACAGGATTTGAAGGACCTGTCTATACCTTTTTAGGGCTTTTCCCTGCTTTCATAATGTATTTGACCAGAGTAGGGTCAATGTCGGGGGTCAGAGTAGTAATATCAGGCAATGTTGGGGGTCAGAGTAGTAATGTCAGGCAATGTTGGGGGTCAGAGTAGTAATATCAGGCAATGTTGGGGGTCAGAGTAGTAATATCAGGCAATGTTGGCCTAGGACATTCAGCGTGCAGTTTGTGTGGAGCCATTTTGTCTAGGGGCTTTTTAAGCCAAACTTTTAAATGTTGCGCAACATTAGGGTGAGGAACCCATTAATCCGACCTGGAATGTCTGATTTGGGTCAAAATAAGGTGTCTTTGCAATCAAGAACTTGATCATCAGAGGTATCAGGTAAGGATAAAAGGTCATCTTCAACCTCTGAAATGTCCTCGTATTCTGCATTTTGGCCTGAATCATTATGAACAGACAAGTCAGATGAAGAACCACTAGAGGCAATAACATAAGAATCTGGTTTGTTTCCAACAGATTTATGATCCCGTTCATATGATTCATCCTCATGAGTTGAGAGACTAGAGTGTATAGGTAAAACACCGGATATTTTGCTTTGCTTAGCATGCGATTTGAAGGGGGTACTCCGGCCCAAGACATCTTATCCCCTATTCAAAGATAAGACATCTTATCACGGGGGACCCGCCGCTGGGGACCCCTGCAATCTAGCATGCAGCATCCACCTGTAAGCACTGCAGGAAGTGCTGGAGGCTCCAAGTCTTATGCCTCCCAACTACGGGGACGGAGTCTCGTGACATCACGACTCCGCCCCCATGTGGCATCACGCCCCGCCCCCTCAATGCAAGTCTATGGGAGGGGGCGTGACGGCCGTCCCCTCCCATAGACTTGCATTTAGGGGGCGGGCATGATGTCACACGGGGGTGGAGTCGTGACGTCACTATACTCCGTCCCCGTGGTAGGGAGGCATAACACTGAGAGCCTCCAGCGCTTCCTGCAGTGCTTACAGGTGGATGCTGCATGCTAGATTGCAGGGGTCAACAGGATAGGGGATAAGATGTCTTGGGGCCGGAGTACCCCTTTAATATGAGATACTTGATCCCTTACGTCCTTAGAACGTTTCTTGGACACATTATCCGAGGGATCGTCTTGATAGTGATGCCTCTTATGTGACACCTTACCAATATACTCATCTGCTGACCAATAAGTATCAGAAGGAGTAGAAATATGAGGTCTAAAGGATTTTTGATGGGCAGACTGGGACATAGCGGCTGCTACGGATTTTGCTATATAGTCCTGTATAGAGGACATAGCATGTTTGACAGCAGAAGGAATAGATTTATTATTAGATCATTTATGTGATCCTCATTGGCAAATGAGGTTTAATGTGGATAAATGTAAAGTTCTGCATCTGGGTACTAATAACCTGCAGCGTCGTATGTCTTAGGGGGGCTGTGTATATAGTGGGGGGGCTGTGTATATAGAGGGGGGCTGTGTATATATAGAGGATGGTAATAACAGCTCTGTTTCTATCTTTGCAGATGACACCAAGCTTTGTAGCATGGTACAGTCTATAGAGGATGTGTATATAGAGGGGGGGGGCTGTGTATATATAGAGGGGGGCTGTGTATATAGAGGAGGTGTATATAGAGGGGGGCTGTGTATATAGAGGAGGTGTATATAGAGGGGGGCTGTGTATATAGAGGGGGCTGTGTATATAGAGGGGGGGCTGTGTATATAGAGGGGGGCTGTGTATATAGAGGAGGTGTATATAGAGGGGGGCTGTGTATATAGAGGAGGTGTATATAGAGGGGGGCTGTGTATATAGAGGAGGTGTATATAGAGGGGGGCTGTGTATATAGAGGGGGCTGTGTATATAGAGGGGGGGCTGTGTATATAGAGGGGGGCTGTGTATATAGAGGAGGTGTATATAGAGGGGGCTGTGTATATAGAGGAGGTGTATATAGAGGGGGGCTGTGTATATAGAGGAGGTGTATATAGAGGGGGGCTGTATATATAGAGGGGGGCTGTGTATATAGAGGGGGGGCTGTGTATATAGAGGGGGGCTCTGTATATAAAGGATGTGTATAGGTTACAAGATGACTTGGATAGACTAAGTGTCTGGGCCTCCACTTGGCAAATGAGGTTCAATGTGGATAAATGTAAAGTTATGCATCTGGGCACTAATAACCTGCAACGTCGTATGTCTTAGGGGGGCTGTGTATATAGAGGGGGGGCTGTGTATATAGAGGGGGGCTGTGTATATAGAGGGGGGCTGTGTATACTAATAACCTGCATGCATCGTATGTCTTAGGGGGGATTAAACTGTGACTTGTAGATCAAAGACTACAGAATAGCACAATGTCAGGCTGCTGCTTCCAAAGCCGGCAGGATATTGTCATGTGTAAAAAGAGGCCGGGACTCGAGGGACAGGGACATAATACTCCCCCTTTATAAAGCATTGGTACAGTCTATAGTGTATAATACCCCCCCTTTATAAATCATTGGTACGGCCTCACCTGGAATATGCTGTTCAGTTTTGGGCACCAGTCCATAAAAGGGACACTGCGGAGTTGGAAAGGGTGCAGAGACGCGCGACTAAACTAATATGGGGCATGGAACATCTTAGCTATGAGGAGCGATTAAAGGAGTTACAATTGTTTAGTCTTGAGAAGAGACGTTTAAGGGGGGATATGATAAACGTATATAAGTATATAAATGGCCCATACAAAAAATATGGAGAAAAACTGTTCCAGGTTAAACCCCCCCAAAGGACAAGGGGGCACTCCCTCCGTCTGGAGAAGAAAAGGTTTAGTCTAAAGGGGCGACACGCCTTCTGTACCCTGAGAACTGTGAACTTATGGAACGGTCTACCTCAGGAACTGGTCACAGCAGGAACAATTAACAGCTTTAAAACAGGGTTAGATACATTACTGGAACAAAATAACATTAATGCTTATGCAGAATTATAAAACTACATCCCTTTCCCTTATCCCCTTACATCCTTCCCTTCAATTCCCTGGTTGGACTTGATGGACGTCTGTCTTTTTTCAACCATACTAACTATGTAACATATGGGACTTCTTTGATGTCAGTCACAGGAATGTCCAAGTCATCAGAGGCCATATTGAAATAAATAAATAAATATATAATACCTATCTATAAAAATCAATAATATCAATAAATATATATAAATATTAATAATAATAAATATGATCAAATAAATAGGTAAAATATGTATAATTACATTTTTTTTATCAATAAATAGATGTAAGGATATATATATATAGATATATATGAAAAGACCTGAAATATTCTTCCCAATACGAGGTCTTAATATACAATGGATGTAATGTATATATCTTTTTGACCAGACAGGGGCAGCAGTGCGACGATGCAGAGGCTCTGGTGGAAAATGCGAGATCTAGAGCGTAACAGCTAATAAGTAGCTGCGCAACAGATCTCGCGAGACCGCCGGAGAAAATAAAGTGCATCACCAGTGTAACGGACGATAGTAGAAGATAGGAGAGGGCGCGCGCACGGAGCAACGCTAATAACGGCGAAACCAAGCGAGTATGAAAAAGGGGGGGGGGAAGATGTATATAAATGTTTAATTAAATATGAAAGTGTAAATAGGGGAACATAAATGGGGAAAGAAAAGACAATGTGATAAGAACGGCAATGAGGAAAGAGAGGATCACGAGGAGGAAATAATGAAATATGATAAGAAATAAAATATAAGATAATGAGAAGTAATGGATAAGACACCAACAAATATAAATATATATATATATGTATATATACAAGGATTAAAATAAGAATAAATAAATATTTAAATAATTAAATAAACAAATATATAGAAAATAAAAACGAAATTAAAGAAAAAACATAATTAAATACAATATATATGAATAAATGTAGAGAAAATCTTCCATCAACTTTACTCATGAAATGAGCAGCAAAGAAGATATTTCAGTTGGGACTTTACCATATATTAGATGTTGCCGTAATATGATTGGCTGCTCACATATATTGTGCGCATGATTACACTAAGTTATTGTGCACTACACTGTTTTTTTCTTTAACCCTTAGTTTGCTAAGTAAAGAAGAATTAGCATAATATGAGCCTCCAGTCTTGTAATAAAATCCGACAATCTTGTGAATGAGGGGGTTGGGACAGTTGTCTGATATTAAGTCTTATAGGTCCCTGTCCAGTAATCCCTCCAGTAATCCCACCAATCAGTACTGCACTGAGTTGGAGCATCTCGTGGGTTTGGGAGTGAGTCTGGGTCACATGACAAAGAAATAAGCAGATGACATCAATGTCAAGTGCCCTATAATATCTACATATCACTCACTTCTCAAAATCCACAAAGATGTCTCCCCACAAAAGCGCCCACAGGAATCTCATCATTAAACGCACATTTTTGTGAATTGGTAGATTCAAGGTTACAAGCATCGGTGCCCTTAATGCCAGGACATCAGGAGTGTTCATGCTGCTATGGATCCCCCTGGACAGAAGGAATGACGTGGATAACTGTCAATGTTATTGCGTTATACTCACTCATCCCACATGGGGAGGACATTTTGGTGTTGAGGTAGTTTCTTTCATATACCCTCCATACTCCACTTCTATGGACACAAAACTCTCCCCCTCTCTCGCCAACATATATATGTGTTGGTGGAAGAGGAAGTTTTTGCCAAAAATAGACTTTCAGACAATTTCATGTCGTATGACCGGTATATTGACGTCCTCCTGTCTAGAAAAGAAATGGTAACCAATTCCATCTTACAGGCTAACTCCTGTCATCTGGATCACGTGGTCAAAAATCTGGTTGGGGAGATGATCGGAGCCCGAAGAAACAGCACCACAAATGAGGACTCTGACAGGGAGGTGAGGGAAATGACAGCACCATTGGAGAGTAGAGGTTATAAAAAATGGCCCGTTATAGGGGTTCTCTGCAGCTAAACATCCTATCACCTATCGAAAGGACAGGGGATAAGATGTCTGATTGTGGGGGTACCGCTGCCAGGGCCTCCGGTGAGCTCCCGCAGCACCCAGCATTCTAAACAAACTTCAAGTTCCTGCGGCAGTGGTCGTGATGTCACAGCCACACACCCTCACACAGCGGACTGGTGTCTGAACAGACTTGATGGACGAACAGGTCGGCGGGATCCTGTGAAGGGTGATGTCACTTAGGAACAAAGCTGGTTGCAGCAATTGGGTCTCTTAGTCCTCGTGTGATGAGATACAAGTCCCACAACAGAGATCTGGACTGGACCTCCACTCACTCTCCTCCCTGTCCAGACAGACCTGGGGGAGCAGGGTAGGAGGCCCCTGATTGGTCAAAGTGCTCATGTGGTTCTCTGTGCATCCTCCTGCACAGACAAGATAAACTCTTTATAAGACAATGAGACATATAAGCACATTCATCAATGGAAATCACAGTATAATAAATTACAAATCATACACATGTAAAACCTGAACAGACGTGATGAAAGGAAGCCCACCTAACAGGATACGTGGACAAGTGAGATCCACACTGAGGCACCACACAGATATCACTTGTTTTTAATCAAAAAACTAAGAAACTTTCTAAAAACCAACAACACATCAGCCACAGACATCACAATTTCATATTCTATTCTTCACCAAAAATTTGGGGCTTCTCAGCATTTGCCAAAAAGCTTTTAAACAAATAGTAAAAGAGCTAAAAACACTAATGACCTGGAGCGTTCTACCCGACCTCCCCTCCCCCGATCACCATCAATATCATGGAGACCACACAACACACATTTCTTATCTCTTCCGGATCCTTCTATATGAAGGGATCAGCTGATCTTCTCCCTGTCTGATCTATTATCTGAAGGAGATTTATATTGTGTGATGATTTCTCCTCAGATAAGAAATGTGTGTTGTGTGGTCTCCATGATATTGATGGTGATCGGGGGAGGGGAGGTCGGGTAGAACGCTCCAGGTCATTGGTGTTTTTTAGCTCTTTTACTATTTGTTTAAAAGCTTTTTGGCAAATGCTGAGAAGCCCCAAATGTTTGGTGAAGAATAGATTGGGATATTGTTGTGTAATAATCTGACAATCCTGTGGATGAGGCAGTTGGGACAGTTGTCTGATATTAAGTCTTATAGGCCCCTGTCCAGTAATCCCACCAACCAGTACTGCACTGAGTTGGAGCATCTTGTGGGTTTGGGAGTGAATCAGGGTCACATGACAATGAAATAATCAGATGACATCAAGTGCCATATAATACCTACATATCACTCGCTTCCCAAAATCCACAAAGATGTCTCCTCCCCAAAAGCGCCCACAGGAATCTCATCATTAACCTCTTAAGGATTCAGGGTTTTTCTGTTTTTGCATTTTCATTTTTTTCTCATCACCTTGTAAAAGTCATAACTCAATTTTGCACATAAAATTCCATATGATGGCTTTTTTTTTTTTTGCGCCACCAATTCTACCTCACAGTGACATTAGTCATTTTACCAAAATATCCACGGTGAAACGGGAAAAAAATTAATTGTGCTACAATATTTTGTAACTTTTGGGGGCTTCCGTTTCTACGCCGTACATTTTTCGGTAAAAATTTCACCTTCTTTTTATTCTGTAGGTCCATACGGTTAAAATGATCCCCTACTTATATAGGTGATTTTGTCGGACTTCTGGAAAAAATCATAACTACATGCAGGAAAATGTATACATTTAAAATTGTCATCTTCTGACCCCTATAACTTTTTTATTTTTCTGCATATGGGCCGAAATGAGGGCAAATTTTTTGCGCCATGATCTGAAGTGTTTAGCGGTACCATTTTTGTACAGATTGGACTTTTGATCGCTTGTTATCAATTTTTTCATGATATAAAAAGTGACCAAAAATACACTATTTTGGATTTGTTTTTTTTTGTCCCACAACAGAGATCTGGACTGGACCTCCACTCACTCTCCTCCCTGTCCAGACAGACCCGGGGGAGCAGGGTAGGAGGCCCCTGATTGGTCAAAGTGCTCATGTGGTTCTCTGTGCATCCTCCTGCACAGACAAGATAAACTCTTTATAAGACAATGAGACATATAAGCGCATTCATCAATGGAAATCACAGTATAATAAATTATAATTCATATACATGTAAAACCTGAGCAGACATGATTAAGTGACATCCACCTGACAGGAAAGGTGGACAAGTGTGGTCCACACTGGAGCACCACACAGATCTCACACTTGTTTTTAACCAACAACATCTGAAACAGATAAAGATACCATGACCAATAACATATATCACCGTTTTATATTCTATTCTTCACCAAACATTTGGGGTTTCTCAGCATTTACCAAAAAGCTTTTAAACAAATAGTAAAAGAGCTAAAACACCAATGACCTGGAGCGTTCTACCCGACCTCCCCTCCCCCGATCATCATCAATATCATGGAGACCACACAACACACATTTCTTATCTGAGGAGAAATCATCGCACAATATAAATCTCCCGCAGATAATAGATCAGACAGGGAGAAGATCAGCTGATCCCTTCATATAGAAGGATCCGGAAGAGATAAGAAATGTGTGTTGTGTGGTCTCCATGATATTGATGGTGATCGGGGGAGGGGAGGTCGGGTAGAACGCTCCAGGTCATTGGTGTTTTTAGCTCTTTTACTATTTGTTTAAAAGTTTTTTTGGGCAAATATTGAGAAGCCCCAAATGTTTGGTAATAATTGGAGATTTTTCTAGTGTTTTTGATGGAAAATATAGATTTTATTAAAGACCAGAGGTGAAGATTATGCTATTTCTTCTTTTCTAGCTCATATGGCAGCAAACAAAGGGATAAAAAAAAAAAAAAGTTTAATCATATTAGGGCAACATCTGATATATGGTAAAGTCCCAACTGAAATATCTTCTTCTCTGTAGCGAAGGTTACGTATCCAAAATTAGGTAAAACAGGAACTGGAAGAATAAAACTTGACATTTTCTATCCAGAAAATGGAATAACAGCAGAAAAAATTAAGAGTAATTCTGCTGAAAAGAGAGAAAAAACTGTGATAAAATGGGAAGGGTAATAGGGAGGGATAATATTCGCCTCCTGTCTTTAATAAAATCTATATTTTCCATCAACAAGACCAGGAAAATCTCCAATTTTATTACAAGACTGGAGGCTCATATTATGTATATTTAAAGCTAAACATTAGAAAATACTATAATGTGGAACAATATTAAAACATAATATAAAATATAAGATACAAGCAGAGACGTGAGGAGAAGGTTTAAAATAGAAAGTGCGAAAAGTGAACTCAGAAGACCAATCAGCTGCTTTGAGAAGGTCAGATAAAGAACCTCCAGCCGGGAATACTTTGGTGGACATAGCGCTTCTAGGAGAATGAGCCTGAAAAATGGAAATGTCAGATAAAGACACGATTTGTCTAATCCATCTTACCAGAGTAGGTGAAGAAACTGGGGCGCGTGGTTTACAATAAGATAATAGTAATTGAGAGGAAGTAGGAAGTCTAAGGAGTCGTTTTTTGTTCATAAACCTGTAAGCAGCGAATAACACATAAATTAGAATTATGAGGAAAGGCTGGATAAAAAACTGAATTGAAATTGTTTTTTGTACGTCTGTGAATAAAAATTGAACTCCATGAGGTAAGAATTGTCTATGTGAAATATCCAATGCACGGTCGTCAGACAGTCTTTTGAAAGAAATGAGACATAACAGCACGGTCAATGTGAGAGATAAAGGTTTAAGAGAGAGAGAGAATCATTCTGACCAAGAGAGTCTATAAAAGATAAAACTACATAGACATCCCAAGTAGACTGGTATTTAGGTAAGGGAGGTCTCCTGAACTTGATACCTTTCATAAGTCTACAAACTAAAGGATGTTTACCCACCGGTAAAGAATCAATAGGAATGTGATAATAGGATAAAGCTGATCTATAAACATTAATGGTGCATTAGGCCTTTCCAGAATCCAAAGAGGTGGAGAGAAAATTTCAAACGTTAAAGATAGAGGAATGAAAGGGATCCAGATCCCGTTGTGAGCACCAATGTACCCAAAGTTTCCAGGCAGATCGGTAAGCTGACTTGGTACCTGGGGCCCAAGCTCCTGATAAGAGTTCTTTAGAAGATTGAGAAAGTTTGAATAAAGATGAGGAAGGCCCGATATCTGCCATGTAATTAGACACAGAGAATCCGAAAGAACAAGAGGGCGAGGATTCCCTGATGGATCTAAAACAATTGATTGAAAGCAAGAAAGACGAGGGTAATCTATGCACATTCTGGGAATCTGAGGAAACAGAGCTTGAGTTGGCCACCAAGGAGTTATGATGATCAGAGTCGATTTCAACATCCAAGTTTGGAGAAGAAGTCGTGGAATCATTGCAAAGGGAGGAAACGCATAAAGAATCCCCTGAGGTCAAATTTGATGGAATGTGTCCACTCCTGAAGCTTCTGGATCTGGGCGACAACTGAAAAATTTTGGAAGTTGGCGATTGAGTCGAGATGCGAACAGATCTATTTGAAGGGGACCCCATAGATTGTTGATTTGAGAGAAAATGGAAGGATCCAGATGCCAATCGCTGTAATCGGAAAGGAAACGTGAATTCCAATCCGCAACAGAGTTCGAGAGACCAGGAAGGTATTCCGCTTTGGGGACAATATCCTTGTCCAAGCAGAAATGGCAATAATCTTTTGTAATATCAGATAAAAATGTTAATGGCCAGAGTACAGAGCAGAGATGGGGAGCGATGTATGCAGCCGCTCCATCTCTGCAATAGATGGGACGATTGCAGTGGGTGTCAGGAGTGATACCCGCTGTGATGTGTCCTTAACTACAAGTACTACTACTCCCAACATGGATCACACTCTGCTCCATACTGGGAGCTGTAGTACCTGCATTTATAGACAGATCGAACCTAACTTCTGACACCTGTTGCGATCGGTCTATTAATGCAGGAACTACAGCTCCCAGTATGGAGCAGAGTGTGCTCCATGTTGGTAGTAGTAGTACTTGCAATTAAGGACACATCACAGCGGGTATTACTCCTGACACCCGCTGTGATCCTCCTGTATAATGTATAGATACAGGCGGCAGCTCTTCTATGGTCCCCTGCACGGCCGTATATATACACCTATTCCTATTTCCCACAGAGAGCTGTGATTGGCTGGAACCATCTGGCCAATCACAGCTCTGCGGGAAATATATATGTGTATATATACGTCAGTGCAGGGGACCATAGAAGAGCGGCCGCAGGATCTATACATTATACAGGAGGATCGCAAGGGACCCCAGCGATCTGTCTAGTAGTACAGGTACTACTACTCCCATCATGAAACAGTGTGTTCTATGCTGGGAGTAGTAGTACTAAAAATGTAAAAAAAAATGTAAAAAAAACACACACACTACATTTTTATTATTGTCGGCTACATTTTTAGTGCTTTACCTGCCCACATAAATTGATCTTTGTTTAAAAATGAATAAAAATTTCGAAATAAAAAAGAAACATTTCGTTAGTTGCAATTTTTTCCATCACTTCTGTATCTTTTTTATTATTTTTTTTTAATAATACCCTACAAAATTTTTATAAAAAAAAGGCATCTCCATCACTTTTTTGGATCGCTAAAGTCCAAAAAAGAATAAAAACCGCCTGCAAAAATTAAAACCAACATGGCGTTTTTCTTGGCGTTTTTGCTCTCCCATAGACTTCTATGGGAGGAAAACGCCAAACTAGGTTTTGTCGGGCGTTTTGAAAATCCAGCCTCTGAGCCGAAATTGATGAAAAACGCCAAGTGAATCTGACATTTTACTGTTTACTATTGACTTGCAGCTAACATCTGGCTGCTGCGTTTTTTCAGTCAAAAAACTGGAAAAATTTAGTTTTTGCAAAAAAAAAAAAAAACTCAGTGGAATTCCAGCCACATAAAAGATTCCCCAAAGAGTAAAGGGTCTTTTGACTCGCCTAAATCAGAGTTGGCTAAATGAGTCAGTTGTGGGTCAAGCCTCATTAAAAGCGAACGTCTCCGTTCTGAATAAAGGGCAGCATTAGTGTTGCCAAAAAAGCATATAGCTCTCTGGATCCAGCCTCACAAAATAGTCACATCTATGGGTTTATTAGACACTATGGCTTCTTCAGAAAGGTCCATTATCTTTGAGAGAGGTCCCAACACATCCAACAATTTGTCTTGACAGGATTTGAAGGACCTGTCTGTACCTTTTTTAGGGTTCTTCCTCCCTTTCATAATGTATTTGACCAGAGTAGGGTCAATGTTGGGGGTCAGAGTAGTAATATCAGGCAATGTTGGCCTAGGACATTCAGCACGCAGTTTGTGTGGAGCCATCTTGTCTAGGGGCTTTTTAAGCCAAACTTTTAAATGTTGCGCAACATTAGGGTGAGGAACCCATTCACCCGACCTGGGATGTCTGATTTGGGTCAAAATAAGGTGTCTTTGCAATCAAGAACTTGATCATCAGAGGTATCAGGTAAGGATAAAAGGTAATCTTCAACCTCTGAAATGTCCTCGTATTCTGCATTTTGGTCTGAATCATTATGAACAGACAAGTCAGATGAAGAACCACTAGAGGCAATAACATAAGAATCTGGTTTGTTTCTAACAGATTTATGATCCCGTTTATATGGTTCGTCCTCATGGGTTGAGGGTCTAGAGCAGTGATGGTGAACCTTTTTGAGCCCGAGTGCCCAAACCCTAATGCACGACAACTTTTTTCCCCTCAAAGTGCCAGCACAGCTATTAAATCAGAATACTGAGGTTTAAGTTTAGAAAAAAAAACAACTTAGGTAGGCAGTATGTTCCCCAACATTAGGTAGACAGTATAGTTCCCCCCCCCCCCCATTAGGTTGGCAGTATGTTCCCCCACATTAGGTAGACAGTATAGTCCCCCCCCATTAGGTTGGCAGTATGTTCCCCCAACATTAGGTAGACAGTATAGTTTCCCCACATTAGGTGCAGTATAGTTTCCCCACATTAGGTTGCAGTATAGTTCCCCCACATTAGTTTGGCAGTATAGTTCACCCACATTAGGTAGACAGTATAGTTTCCCCACATTAGGTGCAGTATAGTTTCCCCACATTAGGTTGCAGTATAGTTCCCCCACATTAGGTTGGCAGTATAGTTCCCCCACATTAGGTTGGCAGTATAGTTCCCCCACATTAGGTGCAGTATAGTTCCCCCACATTAGGTTGCAGTATAGTTCCCCCACATTAGGTGCAGTATAGTTCCCCCACATTAGGTGCAGTATAGTTTCCCCACATTAGTTTGGCAGTATAGTTCACCCACATTAGGTAGGCAGTATAGTTTCCCCACATTAGGTGCAGTATAGTTCCCCCACATTAGGTGCAGTATAGTTCCCCCCACATTAGTTTGGCAGTATAGTTCCCCCACATTAGGTTGGCAGTATGTTCCCCCACATTAGGTTGCAGTTCCCCAACATTAGGTTGTAGCTCCCCCACATTAGGCAGGCAGTATAGTCCCCCCACATTAGGTTGTAGTTCCCCCACATTATGTTGCAGTTCCCCCACATTAGGTGCAGCATGGTGCCCCCACATTAGGTTGGCAGCGTAGTTCCCCCACATTAGTTTGCTGTTCCCCAACATTAGGTAGGCAGTATAGTTCCCCCACATTAGGTTGTAGTCCCCCCCACATTAGGCTGTAGCTCCCCTACATTAGGTAGGCAGTATAGTTCCCCCACATTAGGTTGTAGTCCCCCCCCCCCCCACATTAGGTGCAGTATAGTTACCCCACAGACATACAGCCTTCAGCCATATACAGTGTATGGCTGAAGGCTGTATGCCTGTGTACTGCCTCACAGTGCTCCGACCACTGCTCATTTGGTTGTCGGAGCACCGAAGCTGAAGTGTAGCTGGTAACTTACCATGCCGGCCAGTGCGCGTCCTCCTCCTCAATGCTCCAATGCTTCGCTCCTCCGTTCCTATGGGTGCACGCAAGGGATATCAGTGACGTCCCTGCATGCTTTACCTCCCAGTGGCCCCTGCTTTTATAAAGTTAAAACGGGGTCGCAGAGAGGTAACTGGGACATCCTTGTGTGCCGAAAAGATCTTTCGGGACACAAGGATGTCCTGGCTTGCCCGCCTTAACGCCGGCCCTGAGCATAGTGGAAGGCTGGCGCTGGCGCTGGCGGAGCGCATCAAAAGGCAACTATGACCGCGTGCCCACAGAGGGAGCTTGGCGTGCCGTAGGTTCCCCATCACTGGTCTAGAGCGTATAGGTAAAACACTGGATATTTTGCTATGCTTAGCATGCGATTTAATATAAGATACTTGATCTCCTTAGAGCGTTTCCTCAACACATTATCCAAGGGATCGTCTCCACAATGATGCCTCTTATGTGACACCTTACCAATTTTTTGGAAACCTCAACCATATGAGAGGTAGACTCATCCGCTGACCAAAAAGTATCAGAAGGATTAGACATATGAGGTCTAAAGGATTTTTGATGGGCAGACTGGGAAATAGCGGCTGCTACGAATTTTCCTACAGAGTCCTGTATAGAGGACATAGCATGTTTGGCAGCAGAATGAATAGATTTATTATTAGATCATTTATGTGATCCTCATTAACATATGGGACTTCTATGATGTCAGTCACAGGAATGTCCAAGTCATCAGAGGCCAAATAAATAAATATATAATACCTATCTATGAAAATCAATAATATATATATATGAAAAAACGTGAAATACTCTTCCCAATAAGGGGTCTTAATATACAATGGATGTAAAGTATATATATATTTTTTGACCAGACAGGGGCAGAAGTGCGACGATGCAGAGGCTTCGGCGGCTAATGCGAGATCTAGAGCGTAACAGATCTCGTGAGACCGACGGAGAAAATAAAGTGCATCACCAGTGTAACGGACTAGGTGACAGAAGACGATAGGAGTGGGCGTGCACGGAGCAAATCTAAAAACGGCGAAACCAAGTGAGTATGAAAAAGGGGGGAGATGTATATAAATGTTTACTTAAATATAAAAGTATAAATGGGGAAAGAAAAGACAATGTGATAAGAACGGCAATGAGGAAAGAGAGGATCAGGAGGAGGCAATAATGAAATATGATAAGAAATAAAATAACAAAACATTGGGGTAAAATTATCAAAACGGGGAAGATAAAGAAATAAATATATATATAAAGAAACAAATAATGAGAAGTAATGGATAAAACACCAATATATATACATATACAGATATATAAATATATAAGGATAAAATAAGAATAAATAAATATTTAAATAAACAAATATATACAAAATGAAAAGAAATGTAAAAAAACATAATTAAATACAATATATACGAATAAATGTAGAGAAAATCTTCCAACAACTTAACTCATGAAATGAGCAGCAAAGAAGAAGATATTTCAGTTGGGACTTTACCATATATCAGATGTTGCCTTAATATGATTGGCTGGCACGGGCGGGGCTTCTGCACTGACGTCAGCGCCGCTTATGAATATTCATCCCCCCTCCCTCCAGTTAGGAGCGGCGAAGAGACTGGAGGGAGGGGGGATGAATATTCATAAGCGGCGCTGACGTCAGTGCAGAAGCCCCGCCCGTGCCAGTTACAGGAAGATATACACATAGAATAAAACTACAATTGCGGGCGAACGGCCGGGAGGATCCGGGCAAGGGCTCATTGGAATCAACGTCTCCCGCACTATCCACCAGATTTCCTTTAAATACAATATATATGAATAAATGTAGAGAAAATCTTCCAACAACTTAACTCATGAAATGAGAAGCAAAGAAGAAAATATTTCAGTTGGGACTTTACCATATATCAGATGTTGCCTTAATATGATTGGCTGTTCACATATATTGTACACATGATTACTCTAAGTTATTGTGCACTACACTATGTTTTTTTCTTTAACCCTTTGTTTGCTGCTATATGAGCTAGTAAAGAAGAATCAGCATAATATGAGCCTCCAGTCTTGTAATAAAATCTGACAATCCTGTGAATGAGGCGGTTGGGATAGTTGTCTGATATTAAGTCTTATAGGTCCCTGTCCAGTTGGAGCATCTGGTGGGTTTGGGAGTGAATCAAGGTCACATGACAATTAAATAAGTAGACGTCAAGTGCCTTATAACACCTACATATCACTCACTTCTCAAAATTCACAAAGATGTCTCCCCCCCCAAAAGTGGCCTATTGTCGCAGGAATCTCATCATAAAATGAAAATTTTTGTGAATGGGAAGATTCAAGGTTACAAGCATTGGTGCCCTGAATGCCAGGACACCAGGAGTGTTCATGCTGCCATGGATCCCATACCCTGGACAGAAGGGATGACGTGGATAACTGTCGATGTTATTGCATTATGATCACTCATCCCACATGCCATTATGGCGTTGAAGTAGTTTCTTTCGTATACCCTCCATACTCCACTTCTATGGACACAAAATTCTCCCCCTCTCTCGCCAACATATATATGTGTTGGTGGAAGAGAAAGTTTTTGCCAGAAATGGACTTTCAGACAATATCATATGGTATGACCGGTATATTGACGACCTCCTGTCTATCGGCGGGTCCAATATGCCGGCCATACAAAGCTTTGGGGAGTAGTTGAATAACAATGACCATCAGTTAGCTTTTTCCCTACATAGTAATGAGGTGGAAATCTATTTTTTGAGTTTGACATTGGTAGGGGATGTGACTCAAGTAATAACTACTTACCTCTACTCATAGAAAAGAAATGGTAACCAATTCCATCTTACAGGCTAACTCCTGTCATCTGGATCACATGGTCAAAAATCTTCCGGTTGTGGAGATGATCCGAGCCCAAAGAAACTGCACCACAAATGAGGACTCTGACAGGGAGGTGAGGGAAGTGACAGCACGATTGGAGAGTAGAGGTTATCAAAAATGGCCCCTTAAAGGGGTTCTCTGTGGCTAAACATCCTATCGCCTATCGAAAGGACAGAGAATAAAATGTCTGATTGTGGGGGTACCGCTGCCAGGGCCTCCCGTGAGCTCCCGCAGCACCCAGCATTCTAAACAAACTTTAGTTTCCTTTAGCAGTGGTCGTGAAGTCACAGCCACACACCCTCACACAGCAGACTGGTGACTGGACAGACTTGATGGATGAACCGGTCGTTGGGATCCTGTGAAGGGTGATGTCACTTAGGAACAAAGCTGGTTGCAGCAATTGGGTCTCTTAGTCCTCGTGTGATGAGATACAAGTCCCACAACAGAGATCTGGACTGGACCTCCACTTACTCTCCTGCCTGTCCAGACAGACCCGGGGGAGCAGGGTAGGAGGCCCCTGATTGGTCAAAGTGCTCATGTGGTTCTCTGTGCATCCTCCTGCACAGACAAGATAAACTCTTTATAAGACAATGAGACATATAAGCGCATTCATCAATGGAAATAACAGTATAATAAATTACTAATCATATACATGGAAAACCTGAGCAGACATGATGAAAGGACACCCACCTAACAGGGAAGGTGGAAAATTTGACCCACACTGGGGCACCACAGATATATCACTTGTTTTTAACCAAAAAACTAAATAACTTTCTGAAAACCAACAACACATCAGCCACAGACATCACCATTTTATATTTTATTCTTCACCAAACATTTGGGGCTTCTCAGCATTTACCAAAAAGCTATTAAACAAATAGTAAAAGAGCTAAAAACACCAATGACCTGGAGCGTTCTACCCGACCTCCCCTCCCCCGATCACCATCAATATCATGGAGACCACACAACACACATTTCTTATCTGAGGAGAAATCATCACACAATATAAATCTCCTCCAGATAATAGATCAGACAGGGAGAAGATCAGCTGATCCCTTCATATAGAAGGATCCGGAAGAGATAAGAAATGTGTGTTGTGTGGTCTCCATGATATTGATGGTGATCGGGGGAGGGGAGGTCGAGTAGAACGCTCCAGGTCATTGGTGTTTTTAGCTCTTTTACTATTTGTTTAAAAGCTTTTTGGCAAATGCTGAGAAGCCCCAAATGTTTGGTGAAGAATAGATTGGGATAATGTTGTGTAATAATCTAACAATCCTGTGAATGAGGGGGTTGGGACAGTTGTCTGATATTAAGTGTTATAGGCCCCAGTCCAGTAATCCCACCAACCAGTACTGCACTGAGTTGGAGCATCTTGTGGGTTTGGGAGTGAATCAGGGTCACATGACAATGAAATAATCAGATGACATCAAGTGCCCTATAACACCTACAAAGATGTCTCCCCACCAAAAGCGGCCTATTGTCACAGGAATCTCATCATTAACCCATTAAGGACTCAGCGTTTTTCCATTTTTGCATTTTCAGTTTTTGCTTCATCACCGTTTAAAAATCATAACTCAATTTTGCACCTAAAATTCCATATTATGGCTTATTTTTTGGGCCACCAATTCTACTTTGCAGTGACATCAGTCATTTTACCAAAATATCCACGGGGAAACGGAAAGAAAAATCATTGTGCGACAAAATTGAAGAAAAAACGCCATTTTGAAATATTTGGGAGCTTCCGTTTCTATGCAGTAAATTTTTTGGTAAAAATGACACCTTCTCTTTATTCTGTAGGTCCATACGATTAAAATGATCCCCTACTTATATAGGTTTGATTTTGTCGCACTTCAAAAAAAAAAAATCATAACTACATGCAGGAAAATGTATACGTTTAAAATTCTCATCTTCTGACCACTATAACTTTTTTATTTTTCTGCATACGGGGCGGTATGAGAGCTCGTTTTTTGCACGGTGATCTGAAGTCTTTAGCGGTACCATTTTTATATTGAAGATAAGGCGAGTGGCACGGCACTGCTGTATATTGTTGGACTCGATGTGGTATAGGTGGATGGATGTAGATGAGGGTGGTGGTGCTCTGGTCAAAGCTGAGGCACAGTAGAAATGATAGAATAAAAACAACGAATCAGACCGGCAGACTCACCACATTTCTCTTCTTCTTTATTTGCGTAAGCAAGGCATAGACAGATACTCACAAACTTGGGGGATAGGACGTGCAGTGGGGGGACAAACTGGCAACAGACTCCGTTTCGCACGGACCACCGTGCTCCCTCCGGCCATACTAACTTTCTAGTGAAAGTGGATTATATACAGGTAACCAACCCAACCCACCTGGTCAGCTGACAGGACGTGTGTGACGTGTGTTCTGACGCGGCCAGGTGGGTGGAAAGTAAATCTCAAAAACAAGCTGTCAGTTCTGTGCGATCATTTAACCCTAGGACTCCCGCGGCTCCCGATGATCCAAAGCGTCTCCCTCCGGAGCAGCTTTGCATCAATTCGTTCACTCCCGGTGAACGTAACTCTTTCCAACCCTAGAAACCGCAGGCATTGAGGGTTGTTCTCATGTGATTCTCTTACATGTGCCTGTAACCTAGATGCGCCAGGGCGACCCGTGCGAATGGAGTAAAAATGCTCCCTGATTCGGGTACATAACTGGCGACTGGTTTGGCCTATGTAAAAGAAATCACAAGGACACAGAATGGCATATACGACATTTTTTGTTTTACAGGTAATTAAATCGTTAATTATGTGCTGTACTGGACCTATTCTGATGTTCTTTGTTTCATAACATTGGCTACAAAAATTACAATGCCTACATTTAAAATTCCCTTTAGGAGCAAGGTCGTGCAACCAGGTGCGGTTTATCTCATCTTTATCTTGCTTCTTGTTTTTAATATGTTCTCCTATTGTCTTATTTCTCTTGTAAGCGAACCTAGGTCTCTTCAAGGCTACTGTACGCAGGTCTTCATCTGCTTCTAAAAGAAACCAATTGCATCTTATGGCCCTCTCTATTGTTTGATTCATGGGAGAATTCTGAAAAACAAAAGTGAATCTCCGATTCTCTTCTGTTCGGCCTGTTTTCTTTGTTCTGTTACAATTATTTAACAAGTTACTTCTGTCTAGTTTATCGGCCTTTTTTCTACCTTCCTCTATAATCTTTTTAGGATAAGCCCTGTCTTTTAATCTCGCTACTAGATCATCTGCTTGTTGCATATACACCTCAGGCTTGCTGTTATTCCTTTTTAACCGGACAAATTGTCCGTAAGGTATTCCTTTTTTAGTAGATACCCTATGTGAGCTGTGGAAATGTAAGATCATATTTTTTGCTACCATTTTACGATAGCCTTCTGTGTTGATGTGATTACCTTCTGCTATCAGCTTGACATCTAGGAATTCAAGTTCTCTGCCCCCAAACTGGCTGGTAAACTGCATATTAACTGTGTTAACATTTACAAAAGTTGAACCCTGCCTATGTTAAGGATACAGGGCACCTGCTACAGTTGATGGGAGATGTGTCATGGGAGGAGGGTTACAGTTTAGGGTCAGTTGATGTCGTCAGCCTGTACACCCGCATTCCACATAGTGCGGGTGTGCAGGCTGTAAGGGTCTTTTTACAGACCCTCCAGGTTTCTGAGGGGATAATTGATTTCATAAGTGACGGCTTACTTTTCGTCCTGTCTAACAACACCTTCCTGGTGGGTGAACAGTGGTATAAGCAGGAGACAGGGACCCCGATGGGCACCCCTGTCTCCTGTACTTATGCCAATATTTTCTTGTCAGTCTTTAAGAACAACCATGTCTACACCATTAATAACCCTTTCTTAACATTTTTGAGGAGTTATTATTGATATGTAGACGACATTTTGGTAGCATGGTCAGGCACACCAGAACAGTTTCAGGACTTCACTAATTATCTAAATGTTAACACAGTTAATATGCAGTTTACCAGCCAGTTTGGGGGCAGAGAACTTGAATTCCTAGATGTCAAGCTGATAGCAGAAGGTAATCACATCAACACAGAAGGCTATCGTAAAACGGTAGCAAAAAATATGATCTTACATTTCCACAGCTCACATAGGGTATCTACTAAAAAAGGAATACCTTACGGACAATTTGTCCGGTTAAAAAGGAATAACAGCAAGCCTGAGGTGTATATGCAACAAGCAGATGATCTAGTAGCGAGATTAAAAGACAGGGCTTATCCTAAAAAGATTATAGAGGAAGGTAGAAAAAAGGCCGATAAACTAGACAGAAGTAACTTGTTAAATAATTGTAACAGAACAAAGAAAACAGGCCGAACAGAAGAGAATCGGAGATTCACTTTTGTTTTTCAGAATTCTCCCATGAATCAAACAATAGAGAGGGCCATAAGATGCAATTGGTTTCTTTTAGAAGCAGATGAAGACCTGCGTACAGTAGCCTTGAAGAGACCTAGGTTCGCTTACAAGAGAAATAAGACAATAGGAGAACATATTAAAAACAAGAAGCAAGATAAAGATGAGATAAACCGCACCTGGTTGCACGACCTTGCTCCTAAAGGGAATTTTAAATGTAGGCATTGTAATTTTTGTAGCCAATGTTATGAAACAAAGAACATCAGAATAGGTCCAGTACAGCACATAATTAACGATTTAATTACCTGTAAAACAAAAAATGTCGTATATGCCATTCTGTGTCCTTGTGATTTCTTTTACATAGGCCAAACCAGTCGCCAGTTATGTACCCGAATCAGGGAGCATTTTTACTCCATTCGCACGGGTCGCCCTGGCGCATCTAGGTTACAGGCACATGTAAGAGAATCACATGAGAACAACCCTCAATGCCTGCGGTTTCTAGGGTTGGAAAGAGTTACGTTCACCGGGAGTGAACGAATTGATGCAAAGCTGCTCCGGAGGGAGACGCTTTGGATCATCAAGTCGGGAGCCGCGGGAGTCCTAGGGTTAAATGATCGCACAGAACTGACAGCTTGTTTTTGAGATTTACTTTCCACCCACCTGGCCGCGTCAGAACACACGTCACACACGTCCTGTCAGCTGACCAGGTGGGTTGGGTTGGTTACCTGTATATAATCCACTTTCACTAGAAAGTTAGTATGGCCGGAGGAAGCACGGTGGTCCGTGCGAAACGGAGTCTGTTGCCAGTTTGTCCCCCCACTGCACGTCCTATCCCCCAAGTTTGTGAGTATCTGTCTATGCCTTGCTTACGCAAATAAAGAAGAAGAGAAACTTGGTGAGTCTGCCGGTCTGATTCGTTGTTTTTATTCTACCATTTTTATATTGATCGGACTTTTTGATCGCTTTTTATTCATTTTTTCATGATATAAAAAGTGACCAAAAATACGCTATTTTGGACTTTGGGATTTTTTTGCGCATATGCCATTGACCATGCGGTTTAATTAACTATATATTTTTATAGTTCGGACATTTCCACACTCGTTGATACCACATATGTTTATTTTTATTAACAATTTTTTTTTTAAATGGGAAAAGTGGGGGGATTCTTAGTTTTATTGGGGAAGGAGTTAAATGATCTTTATTAACTTTTTTTGCAGTGTTATAGACCTGGGGGAGCAGGGTAGGAGGCCCCTGATTGGTCAAAGTGCTCATGTGGTTCTCTGTGCATCCTCCTGCACAGACAAGATAAACTCTTTATAAGACAATGAGACATATAAGTGCATTCATCAATGGAAATCACAGTATAATAAATTACAAATCATATACATGTAAAACCTGAACAGACATGATGAAAGGACACCCACCTGACAGGAAAGGTGGACAAGTGGGATCCACACTGGGGCACCACACAGATATCACTTGTTATTAACCAAAAAAAACGAAGTAACTTTCCAAAACCCAATAACATCAGAAACAAATAAAGATATTACAACCACAGACATGAATTTTTTATATTCTATTCTTCACCAAATATTTGGGGCTCCTCAGCATTTGCCAAAAAGCTTTTAAACAAATAGTAAAAGAGCTAAAAACACCAATGACTTGGAGCGTTCTACCCGACCTCCCCTCCCCCGATCACCATCAATATCATGGAGACCACACAACACACATTTCTTATCTGAGGAGAAATCATCACACAATATAAATCTCCTCCAGATAATAGATCAGACAGGGAGAAGATCAGCTGATCCCTCATATAGAAGACTCCGGAAGAGATAAGAAATGTGTGTTGTGTGGTCTCCATGATATTGATGGTGATCCGGGGAGGGGAGGTCGGGTAGAACGCTCCAGGTTATTGGTGTTTTTAGCTCTTTTACTATTTGTTTAAAAGCTTTTTGGTAAATGCTGAGAAGCCCCAAATGTTTGGTGAAAAATAGATTAGGATATTGTTGATGAAAAATATAAATTTCATTAAAGATTGGAGGTGCATATTATGCTAATTCTTCATCAACTTGTATAGCAGCAAACAAAGGGTTACAGAAAAAAACATTGTACTTATGTGTATAATATATGTGAACAGCCAATTATATTGAGGCAACATCTGATATATGGTAAAGTCCCAACTAAAATATCCTCTTCTTTCTAGCAAAGGTCAATGAAGAAAACAGGAACCAGAAGAATCTATCCAAAAAAGGGAATAACAGCAGAAAAAACAAAGAATCTTCCATGAAGAGTAATTCTGCTGAAAAGAGAGAAAAACTGTGATAAAATGGGAAGGGTAATAGGGAGGGATAATATCTATATTTTCCATTAACAAGACCAGAAAAATCTCCAATTTTATTACAAGACTGGAGGCTCATATTATGTATATTTAAAGCTAAACATTAGAAAATACTATAATGTGGAACAATATTAAAATATAATATAAAATATAAGATACAAGCAGAGACGTGAGGAGAAGGTTTAAAATAGAAAGTGCGAAAAGTGAACTCAGAAGACCAATCAGCTGCTTTGAGTGGGTTGAGCGTGTGGTTTACAATATGATAATAGTAATTGAGAGGAAGTAGGAAGTCTAAGGAGTCGTTTTTTGTTCATAAACCTGTAAGCAGCAAATAACACATAAATTAGAATTTTGAGGAAAGGCTGAATAAAAAACTGAATGGAAATTGTTTTTTGTATGTCTGTGAATAAAAAATTGAATTCCATGAGGTAAGAATTGTCTATGTGAAATATCCAATGCACGATCGTCAGACAGTCTTTTGAAAGAAATGAGACATAACAGCACGGTCAATGTGAGAGATAAACATCCCAAGTAGACTGGTATTTAGGTAAGGGAGGTCTCCTGAACTTGACACTTTTCATAAGTCTACAAACTAAAGGATGTTTACCCACCGGTAAAGAATCAATAGGAATGTGATAATAGGATAAAGCTGATCTATAAACATTAACGGTGCATTAGGCCTTTCCAGAATCAAAAGAGGTGGAAAAAAGATGTAAAACTTTAAAGATAGAGGAATGAAAGGGATCCAGATCCCGTTGTGAGCACCAATGTACCCAAAGTTTCCAGGCAGATCGGTAAGCTGACTTGGTACCTGGGGCCCAAGCTCCTGATAAGAGTTCTTTAGAAGATTGAGAAAGTTCGAAGAAAGATGAGGAAGGCCCGATATCTGCCATGCAATTAGACACAGAGAATCCGAAAGAGGGTGAGGATTCCCTGATGGATCTAAAAGAATTGATTGAAAGCAAGAAAGACGAGGGTAATCTGTGCACATTCTGGGAATCTGAGGGAACCAAGCATGAGTTGGCCAACAAGGAGTTATGATGATCAGAGTCGATTTCAACATTCAAGTTTGGAGAAGAAGTCGTGGAATCATTGCAAAGGGAGGAAACGTATAAAGAATTCCCTGAGGCCAAATTAGCTTCTGTATCTGCTTCTGCCAACTGAAAAATTTTGGAAGTTGCCGATTGAGTCGAGATGCGAACAGATCTATTTGAAGGGGACCCCATAGATTGTTGATTTGAGAGAAAATGGAAGGATCCAGATGCCAATCACTGTAATCGGAAAGGAATCGTGAATTCCAATCCGCAACAGAGTTTGAGAGACCAGGAAGGTATTCCGCTTTGAGGACAATATCCTTGTCCAAGCAGAAATGCCAAAAATCTTTTGTAATATCAGATACAATTTTGGATCTTGTGCCACCCAGACGCTTGATATACTGAACCGTGCAGATGTCGTCCATCTTCAAGAGGACACAACTATGAGATCTGTCTTTGATAAAACTCTTCAAGGAAAAATATCCTGCCAGGAGTTCTAAACAATTGATATGTAATGAAGATTCTTCTGTGGATAAAGGATCGCAGCGAGCTCCCCAACCGAGAAGACTCGTATCGGATTCTATAATGAGGTCCGGAAGAGAATGAAAGATGGCTTTTCCATTCCAAGATTCTATGTCGTTTAACCGCCAAAGTAATTCGTCCCTTGTTTCGGGAGTTTGAGATATCAAATCCGTATAACCCAGACCTTCTCTCAAGGGTTGAATTTTGAGATGTTGAAGAGCTCTGTAGTGTAGGGGGGCCAAATTAGATTTTTCCATACAAAAGATAGGTAATCTCTTGAATATGGATGAATCTGAACCGTTAGATATGCATCCTTCAAATCTATATTTATCAGTCAATCTCCGTGGCGCAGAAAAACTCTTAGTAAATGAATCCCTTCCATTTTGAAGTCTTGATACTTCACAAAATTGTTTAAAATTCTGAGGTTGATAACCAGTCTGTAGCCACCATCTTTCTTTTTCACTAAAAAAATGTTGCTATGAAAGAGATTTGGATGTGGAGAGACCGGAACAATGGCATTGTTTTAAGGTAATTCTTCTATTTCTGAGTCTACGCGAAGTGGATCTTCCTTTGAAAATCTGATGGGACAAGGAAGATTTGTTTGAAAGGGAAAACTTACAAATTCTATCTGGAATCCTATAATGGCTTGTAACACTCAACCATCCGAAGTTATCATGGAGCAAACTTGGGAAAAATACTATAATCTGCCTCCTAGAGGAATGTGAGAAAAAGGTGAAAACATTAAACTTACCTGATGAATGTCTGGACTTGGAAAATCCACGTTGGCCTCTGAGCTTCCATGGTCGTCCTCTATATGGGAAGAATGGAGTTTGATGAAATGGTCCTGTAGAGGTCTGAGGTTTGTTAGAATATTAGGAGCCTCTGAACTGAATACGGTCTGAGTTAGTACGGCCAGGGAAGTGGCCCCTGCCTCTCCTGGCCCTGGTGAAAACCTTCCTCTGGAAAACTGAGGACTGGGCCTTATCTAATGATGAGAATAAGCCCACGTATTTGTTTAACTCTTCTATAAAAGATTCCCCAAAGAGTAAAGGGTCTTTTGACTCGCCAAAATCAGAGTTGGCTAAATGAGTCAGTTGAGGGTCAAGCCTCATTAAAAGTGAGCGTCTCCATTCTGAATAGAGGGCAGGATTAGTGTTGCCAAAAAAGCATATAGCTCTCTTGATCCAGCCTCACAAAATAGTCACATCTATGGGTTTATTAGACACTATGGCTTCTTCAGAAAGGTCCATTATCTTTGAGAGAGGTCCCAACACATCCAACAATTTGTATGGACAGGATTTGAAGGACCGGTCTATACCTTTTTTAGGGTTCTTCCTCCCTTTCATAATGTATTTGACCAGAGTAGGGTCAAGGTTGGGGGTCAGAGTAGTAATATCAGGCAATGTTGGCCTAGGACATTCAGCGTGCAGTTTGCATGGAGCCATTTTGTCTAGGGGCTTTTTAAGCCAAACTTTCAAATATTGCGCAACATTAGGGTGAGGAACCCATTAATCCGACCTGGAATGTCTGATTTGGGTCAAAATAAGGTATGTCTTTGCATTCAAGAACTTGATCATCAGAGGTATCAGGTAAGGATAAAAGGTAATCTTCAACCTCTGAAATGTCCTCGTATTCTGCATTTTGGCCTGAATCATTATGAACAGACAAGTCAGATGAAGAACCACTAGAGGCAATAACATAAGAATCTGGTTTGTTTCCAACAGATTTATGATCCCGTTCATATGGTTCGTCCTCATGGGTTGAGGGTCTAGAGCAGTGATGGTGAACCTTTTTGAGCACGAGTGCCCAAACCCTAATGAACGCCAACTTTTTTTCCCTCAAAGTCCCAGCACAGCTATTAAATCAGAATACCGAGGTTTAAATTTAGAAGAGAAAAAAAAAAAAAAAAAAAAAAAAAAAAAAAAAAACTTAGGTAGGCAGTATGTTCCCCCACATTAGGTAGACAGTATAGTTCCCCCACATTAGGTAGGCAGTATAGTTCCCCCACATTAGGTTGTAGTTCCCCCCACATTAGGTTGGCAGTATAGTTCCCCCACATTTGGTTGTAGTTCCCCCACATTAGGTTCAGTATAGTTCCCCCACATTAGGTTGCAGTTCCCCCACATTAGGTTGTAGTTCCCCCACATTAGCTTGTAGCTCCCCCCCACATTAGGTAGGCAGGATAGTTCCCCCACATTAGGTTGTAGTTCCCCCACATTAGGTGCAGTATAGTTCCCCCACAGGCATACAGCCTTCAGCCATATACAGCGTATGGCTGAAGGCTGTATGCCTGTGTATTGCCTCACAGAGCTCCGTCCACTGCTCCTCCGGTCAGTGGTCACGACCTACTGCTGTGGCCTATGGGCCATAGCGGAAGGTCCTGGGACCGGAAGCTGAAGTGTTGCTGGTAACTTACCATGCCGGACAGTGCACGTCCTCCTCCTCGATGCTCCGCACATCCGTTCCTATGGGCTCACGCAAGGGATGTCAGTGACGTCCCTGCGTGCGCTACCTCCCAGCGGCCCCTGCATTTTTAGAGATAATGTGGGGACGCAGAGAGGTAACCGGGACATCCTTGTGTGCTGAAAAATCTTTCGGGACACAGGGATTTCTCGGTTTGCCCCGCCTTAACGCTGGCCCTGAGCATAGTGGAAGTCCGGCGCCAGCAGAGTGGGCTTGGCATGCCATAGGTTCGCCATCACTGGTCTAGAGCGTATGGGTAAAACACTGGATATTTTGCTATGCTAAGCATGCGATTTAATATGAGATACTTGATCCCTTACGTCCTTAGAGCGTTTCTTGGACACATTATCCAAGGGATTGTCTTGACAATGATGCCTCTTATGTGACACCTTACCAATATACTCATCCGCTGACCAATAAGTATCAGAAGGAGTAGAAATATGAAGTCTAAAGGATTTTTGATGGGCAGACTGGGACATAGCGGCTGCTACAGATTTTCCTATAGAGTCCTGTATAGAGGACATAGCATGCTTGACAGCAGAATGAATAGATTTATTATTAGATCATTTATGGGACTTCTTTGATGTCAGTCACAGGAATGTCCAAGTCATCAGAGGCCATATTGAAATAAATAAATAAATAAATATATAATACCTATCTATAAAACTCAATAATATCAATAAATATTAATAATAATAAATATGATCAAATAAATGGGTAAGAGATATATACAAAAAAAACATTAATCAATAAATAGATGTAAGGATATATATATATATATATATATATATATATATATATATATATGAAAATACCTGAAATATTCTTCACAATAAGGGGTCTTGATATAAAAAGGATGTAATGTATATATATTTTTTGACCAGACAGTTCCATATGAAGTATGGGAGTGGTAAAAGCAATGTCAATGCTGATGTACTATCCCGTATGGCTCCTGGCGAAGAACCGCCTGTAGAAGACATGTGGGAAGATGTGGAGATGCCACCCTTCTATCAAAGGTTCGTGAGTCAGAATACTCTGGCTACCCAGGAGGACGAAGATTCCGGAGGACCTGTATACTTAGAAGACTCTCCAGGATGAGAGCTGAACCATGGAGGACCTCCTAGACTACTTACTCCAGAAGAGGGTGCCAACCCGTCTGCGCAAGTCACAGGGAGACTTCGACGTTGCAGAGGCTCCGGCTGCTAATGCGAGATCTAGAGCGTAACAGCTAATAAATAGCTGCGCAACAAATCTCGCGAGACCGCCGGAGAAAATAAAGTGCGTCACCAGTGTAACGGACTAGGTGACAGAATAAGATAGGGGATAAGATGTCTGATTGTGGGGGTACCACTGCCAGGGTCTCCCGTGAGCTCCTGCAGCACCTGACTTTCTGAACAAACTTCAGGTTCCTGCGGCAGTGGTCGTGATGTCACGGACACACTCCCTCGCACAGCGGACTGGTGTCTGAACTTGACTGGACAGACTTGATGGACGAACAGGTCGGCGGGATCCTGTGAAGGGGGATGTCACTTAGGAACAAAGCTGGTTGCAGCAATTGGGTCTCTTAGTCATTTCTCTGCCTTTTGGCTAAGCTCAAGTGTAGTATCTGTTCTTATCAGTTTCATGCTGGTGGCAGACTACGCCAGTGTGGAGTTGGCGGGGATGGGTGCTGCATGGAGGGTGACGGTGTATCCCCGGCTGGTTCTGAGGAATCAGCTCGAAGGCTGCCCCGACGTGACCTGTTCACTCCGGGTCTCGCCATGAGGCTGAGAGGGTCTAGAGCCAAGGTACTTTTGTGCCTCGGGGAGTGGTGACCCTGAGGTGCCAAAACTCACTGGGAGGATAGGCTCACTGAGTCGAAGCATAACTGCTTCTCAAACTTTTGGTTAAGATCAAGTGTAGTACCTTTCCTGTTGGTGGTGTGGAAGACCACCAAGGCAGGATGGGTGTACCAGGGATGGCTGTATAGCACAGCAGTCATCCCCAATGAGACCTGTTCCCTGCTGGATCTGTCCTTAAGGTCTGGGTAGAGTGAAAGCCGAGGTGCACAAGTGCTCTGGGAGTGGTGACCCCCCAGGGTGCCAGAATTCACTTGGGATTGGCAACCCCACTTGAATGAAAGCACATAACACACTTTTTCTCTCACTCTTCTGGGCACTCACCCTTAGTATCCCGGCCTTCCGGCTAGGATCGGGGAATTTTTATAGAACCGGGCAGTATTACACACTGCGCACATCCACTTATTTATTTTTTGTCACTGTGTTCACTTTTTGTGTTCGTTTGTTCGCTAGGATTTGGTAGTGTCACGATGCCGGCTGGCAGGTAGTGGATCCTCTGTGCCAGAGAGGGATTGGCGTGGACCGTGCTAGTGGATCGGTTCTAAGTCACTACTGGTTTTCACCAGAGCCCGCCGCAAAGCGGGATGGTCTTGCTGCGGCGGTAGTGACCAGGTCGTATCCACTAGCAACGGCTCAACCTCTCTGGCTGCTGAAGATAGGCGCGGTACAAGGGAGTAGACAGAAGCAAGGTCGGACGTAGCAGAAGGTCGGGGCAGGCAGCAAGGATCGTAGTCAGGGGCAACGGCAGGAGGTCTGGAACACAGGCTAGGAACACACAAGGAAATGCTTTCACTGGCACGATGGCAACAAGATCCGGCAAGGAAGTGCAGGGGAAGTGAGGTGATATAGGGAAGTGCACAGGTGATAACACTAATTGGAACCACTGCGCCAATCAGCGGCGCAGTGGCCCTTTAAATCGCAAAGACCCGGCGCGCGCGCGCCCTAGGGAGCGGGGCCGCGCGCGCCGGGACAGGACTGACGGAGAGCGAGTCAGGTACGGGAGCCGGGGTGCGCATCGCGAGCGGGCGCTACCCGCATCGCGAATCGCATCCCGGCTGGAGGCGGTATCGCAGCGCCCCGGGTCAGTGGATCTGACCGGAGCGCTGCAGTGAGGAGAGTGTAGCGAGCGCTCCGGGGAGGAGCGGGGACCCGGAGCGCTCGGCGTAACAGTACCCCCCCCCTTGGGTCTCCCCCTCTTCTTAGAGCCTGAGAACCTGAGGAGCAGACTTTTGTCTAGGATATTGTCCTCAGGTTCCCAGGATCTCTCTTCTGGACCACAACCCTCCCAATCCACTAAAAAAAAGGTTTTCCCTCTGACCTTTTTGGATGCCAGAATCTCTTTGACGGAGAAGATGTCCGAGGAGCCGGAAACAGGAGTGGGAGGAACAGATTTGGGAGAGAAACGGTTAATGATAAGTGGTTTAAGAAGAGAAACGTGAAAGGCATTAGGAATACGAAGAGAAGGAGGAAGAAGAAGTTTGTAAGAGACAGGATTAATCTGGCACAAAATTTTGAAAGGACCAAGATAGCGTGGTCCCAACTTATAGCTAGGGACACGGAAGCGGACATATTTAGCGGAGAGCCATACCTTGTCTCCAGGGGAAAAAATGGGAGGAGCTCTTCTTTTCTTATCCGCGAACTTCTTCATGCGTGATGAAGCCTGTAAGAGAGAATTTTGGGTCTCTCTCCATATGATGGAAAGATCATGAGAAATTTCATCCACAGCGGGCAGACCAGAGGGCAAGGGGGTAGGGAGGGGGGGAAGAGGGTGACGGCCGTACACCACGAAAAATGGGGATTTGGAGGAAGATTCAGAGACTCTGAAGTTATACGAGAATTCGGCCCATGGTAGAAGATCTGCCCAGTCATCCTGGCGGGAGGAAACAAAATGTCGTAAATAATCACCCAAGACCTGGTTAATTCTTTCTACTTGTCCATTGGATTGAGGATGATATGCAGAAGAAAAATTTAATTTAATCTTGAGTTGTTTACAGAGAGCCCTCCAGAATTTAGACACGAATTGGACGCCTCTATCCGAGACGATCTGCGTGGGCAACCCGTGAAGACGAAAAATGTGTACAAAAAATTGTTTAGCCAACTGAGGCGCTGAAGGAAGACCAGGAAGAGGGATGAAATGTGCCATTTTGGAGAATCGATCAACGACCACCCAAATAACAGTGTTGCCACGGGAAGGGGGTAAGTCAGTAATAAAATCCATACCAATCAGAGACCAAGGCTGTTCGGGGACAGGCAGAGGATGAAGAAAACCAGCGGGCTTCTGGCGAGGAGTCTTATCCCGGGCACAGATAGTGCAGGCTCGCACAAAGTCCACAACATCCGTCTCCAGAGTCGGCCACCAATAGAAGCGAGAGATGAGTTGCACAGATTTCTTGATGCCCGCATGACCTGTGAGATGGGAGGAGTGACCCCATTTGAGGATTCCGAGGCGTTGGCGTGGATAAACAAAGGTCTTTCCTGGAGGAGTTTGCCTGATGGAGGCTGGAGAAGTGGAAATCAGGCAGTCAGGAGGAATGATGTGTTGCGGAGAGAGTTCAACTTCAGAAGCATCCGAGGAACGAGAGAGAGCATCGGCCCTAATGTTCTTATCGGCAGGCCGAAAGTGAATTTCAAAATTAAATCGGGCAAAGAACAGAGACCACCTGGCCTGGCGAGGATTCAGCCGTTGGGCAGACTGGAGGTAGGAGAGGTTCTTGTGATCGGTGTAAATAATAACTGGAAATCTTGATCCCTCCAGCAGATGCCTCCATTCCTCAAGTGCTAATTTAATGGCTAGAAGCTCTCGATCCCCGATGGAGTAGTTCCTCTCCGCCGGAGAGAAGGTCCTAGAAAAAAACCCACAAGTAACAGCATGCCCGGAAGAATTTTTTTGTAGAAGGACAGCTCCAGCTCCCACAGAGGAGGCATCAACCTCCAATAGGAAGGGTTTAGATGGGTCAGGTCTGGAGAGCACGGGAGCCGAAGAAAAGGCAGACTTGAGCCGTTTAAAGGCGTCTTCCGCTTGAGGAGGCCAAGACTTGGGATCGGCATTTTTTTTGGTTAAAGCCACGATAGGAGCCACAACGGTAGAAAAATGTGGAATAAATTGCCTGTAATAATTGGCGAACCCCAAAAAACGTTGGATAGCACGGAGTCCGGAGGGGCGTGGCCAATCTAAGACGGCAGAGAGTTTGTCTGGATCCATTTGTAGTCCCTGGCCAGAGACCAAGTATCCTAGGAAAGGAAGAGATTGGCATTCAAACAGACATTTCTCTATTTTGGCATAGAGTTGATTGTCACGAAGTCTCTGAAGAACCATACGGACATGCTGGCGGTGTTCTTCTAGATTGGCAGAAAAAATCAGGATATCGTCCAGATATACAACAACACAGGAATATAAGAGATCACGAAAAATTTCATTAACAAAGTCTTGGAAGACGGCAGGGGCGTTGCACAGGCCAAAGGGCATGACCAGATACTCAAAGTGTCCATCTCTGGTGTTAAATGCCGTTTTCCATTCATCCCCCTCTCTGATGCGGATGAGATTATAAGCACCTCTTAAGTCCAGTTTGGTAAAGATGTGGGCACCTTGGAGGCGATCAAAGAGTTCAGAGATGAGGGGTAGGGGGTAGCGGTTCTTAACCGTGATTTTATTAAGACCGCGGTAGTCAATGCAAGGACGTAGAGAGCCATCTTTTTTGGACACAAAGAAAAATCCGGCTCCGGCAGGAGAGGAGGATTTACGGATAAAGCCCTTTTTTAAATTTTCCTGGACGTATTCAGACATGGCAAGAGTCTCTGGGGCGGACAGAGGATAAATTCTGCCCCGGGGTGGAGTAGTGCCCGGGAGGAGGTCGATAGGACAATCATAAGGCCTGTGAGGAGGTAGAGTCTCAGCTTGTTTTTTGCAAAAAACATCCGCAAAGTCCATATAGGCCTTAGGGAGACCGGTTACAGGAGGAACCACAGAGTCACGGCAAGGGTTACTGGGAACCGGTTTTAGGCAGTCCTTGGAACAAGAGGGCCCCCAACTCTTGATCTCCCCAGTGGACCAATCCAGGGTTGGGGAATGAAGTTGAAGCCAGGGAAGTCCAAGGAGAATTTCAGAAGTGCAATTGGGGAGGACCAAAAGTTCAATCCTCTCGTGATGAGGTCCGATGCACATTAGAAGGGGCTCCGTGCGGAAACGTATGGTACAGTCCAATCTTTCATTGTTTACACAATTGATGTAGAGGGGTCTGGCGAGACTGGTCACCGGGATGTTGAACCTGTTGACGAGAGAGGCCAAAATAAAATTTCCTGCAGATCCGGAGTCCAAGAAGGCCACAGCAGAGAAGGAGAAGGCAGAGGCAGACATCCGCACAGGCACAGTAAGACGTGGAGAAGCAGAGTAGACATCAAGGACTGTCTCACCTTTGTGCGGAGTCAGCGTACGTCTTTCCAGGCGGGGAGGACGGATAGGACAATCCTTCAGGAAGTGTTCGGTACTAGCACAGTACAGGCAGAGATTCTCCATGCGGCGTCGTGTCCTCTCTTGAGGTGTCAGGCGAGACCGGTCGACCTGCATAGCCTCCACGGCGGGAGGCACAGGAACAGATTGCAGGGGACCAGAGAAGAGAGGAGCCGGGGAGAAGAAACGCCTCGTGCGAACAGAGTCCATATCCTGGCGGAGCTCCTGACGCCTTTCGGAAAAACGCATGTCAATGCGAGTGGCTAGGTGAATAAGTTCATGTAGATTAGCAGGGATTTCTCGTGCGGCCAGAACATCTTTAATGTTGCTGGATAGGCCTTTTTTAAAGGTCGCGCAGAGGGCCTCATTATTCCAGGATAATTCTGAAGCAAGAGTACGGAATTGTACGGCATACTCGCCAACGGAAGAATTACCCTGGACCAGGTTCAACAGGGCAGTCTCAGCAGAAGAGGCTCGGGCAGGTTCCTCAAAGACACTTCGAATTTCCGAGAAGAAGGAGTGTACAGAGGCAGTGACGGGGTCATTGCGGTCCCAGAGCGGTGTGGCCCAAGACAGGGCTTTTCCAGACAGAAGGCTGACTACGAAAGCCACCTTAGACCTTTCAGTGGGAAACTGGTCCGACATCATCTCCAAGTGCAGGGAACATTGGGAAAGAAAGCCACGGCAAAACTTAGAGTCCCCATCAAATTTATCCGGCAAGGATAGTCGTAGACCAGAAGCGGCCACTCGCTGCGGAGGAGGTGCAGGAGCTGGCGGAGGAGATGATTGCTGAAGCTGTGGTAGTAACTGCTGTAGCATAACGGTCAGTTGAGACAGCTGTTGGCCTTGTTGCGCTATCTGTTGTGACTGCTGGGCGACCACCGTGGTGAGGTCAGCGACAACTGGCAGAGGAACTTCAGCGGGATCCATGGCCGGATCTACTGTCACGATGCCGGCTGGCAGGTAGTGGATCCTCTGTGCCAGAGAGGGATTGGCGTGGACCGTGCTAGTGGATCGGTTCTAAGTCACTACTGGTTTTCACCAGAGCCCGCCGCAAAGCGGGATGGTCTTGCTGCGGCGGTAGTGACCAGGTCGTATCCACTAGCAACGGCTCAACCTCTCTGGCTGCTGAAGATAGGCGCGGTACAAGGGAGTAGACAGAAGCAAGATCGGACGTAGCAGAAGGTCGGGGCAGGCAGCAAGGATCGTAGTCAGGGGCAACGGCAGGAGGTCTGGAACACAGGCTAGGAACACACAAGGAAACGCTTTCACTGGCACGATGGCAACAAGATCCGGCAAGGAAGTGCAGGGGAAGTGAGGTGATATAGGGAAGTGCACAGGTGATAACACTAATTGGAACCACTGCGCCAATCAGCGGCGCAGTGGCCCTTTAAATCGCAAAGACCCGGCGCGCGCGCGCCCTAGGGAGCGGGGCCGCGCGCGCCGGGACAGGACTGACGGAGAGCGAGTCAGGTACGGGAGCCGGGGTGCGCATCGCGAGCGGGCGCTACCCGCATCGCGAATCGCATCCCGGCTGGAGGCGGTATCGCAGCGCCCCGGGTCAGTGGATCTGACCGGAGCGCTGCAGTGAGGAGAGTGTAGCGAGCGCTCCGGGGAGGAGCGGGGACCCGGAGCGCTCGGCGTAACAGGTAGGGTGCGGTAGCCCTTCTGGGTGTCCCTCCTGCCGGTCTAGGGGAGGTGTGTGTAGCCATTAGGTTCCTCACCTCCCTGCTATACCCCATGGCATCCTGTTTCGGCAGGATGCCAAATCGGTTTTACTGGTTCCTTGGTAACAACCTGGTTAACGCCTAGTTGTTTGCCGGGAACACTTTCGGTCCCTGAGTAGCTTCGGCGAAAGGGGACATCGTACCTGGAACCTTGCAGGTGCCTTTTGGCCCGGAGGTGAAGGGTTTGGTTTGTTGGGGGGCCTCTCTCCTTTCGGAGAAGGGCTTGCGATAGACCGCATCCTCCTGCACGTTTTTTGTGTGAACACTTGAACTTTTTACTTGCACTTGGGTGATTTGAGAGCACGTACCTCGGCTTTCAATAAAGAGTGGAAGCACAGGCACCATAATCTCTTCCCCTTGTGGCACTCACCTCTTGAGTCCCGGCCTTCTGGCTAGGATCAGAGAAATTACTATAGATCCGGCTGGATGTCCAGGCAGTATATCTGCGCACATTCACTTATTTATTTCTTTTTGTGTCACTTTTTGCAAGTTGTGTGTCCACAGGATTTGTCAGGATGCGGTAGCCCACCTGGCGGTCTATGGGAGGTGTGTGTGGCCATTAGGTTCTGCACCTCTCTGCAAACACCCCGGGTACTACTGCTTTGGCAGGGTGCCTACTGTTATCGGCTCTGTGGGCAGATACCTTGGCTAATGCCAAGGGGGAAGGGATGATCCCACATGGGGATGCCATTTTGGTGTTGATGTAGTTTCTTTCCTATACCCTCCATACTCCACTTCTATGGAGCCCGAAGAAACTGCACCACAAATGAGGACTCTGACAGGGAGGTGAGGGAAGTGACAGCACAATTGGAGAGTAGAGTTTATCAAAAATGGCCCCTTAAAGGGGTTCTCTGCGGCTAAACATCTTATCGCCTATCGAAAGGACAGGGGATAAGATGTCTGATTGTGGGGGTACTGCTGCCAGAGCCTCCCGTGAGCTCCCACAGCACCCAGCAATCTAAACAAACTTCAGGTTCCTGCGGCAGTGGTCGTGATGTCCCAGCCACACACCCTCACACAGCGGACTGGTGTCTGAACTTGACTGGACAGACTTGATGGACGAACAGGTCGTTGGGATCCTGTGAAGGATGATGTAGAAATAAAGCTGGTTGCAGCAATTGGGTCTCTTAGTCCTCGTGTGATGAGATACAAGTCCCAAAACAGAGATCAGGACTGGACCTCCACTCACTCTCCTCCCTGTCCAGACAGACCCGGGGGAGAAGGGTAGGAGTCCCCTGATTGGTCAAAGTGCTCATGTGGTTCTCTGTGCATCCTCCTGCACAGACAAGATAAACTCTTTATAAGATAATGAGACATATAAGCGCATTCATCAATGGAAATCACAGTATAATAAATTGCAAATCATATACATGTAAAACTGAGCAGACATGATGAAAGGACACCCACCTAACAGGATAGGTGGACAAGTGAGATCCACACTGGGGCACCACACAGATATCACTTGTTTTTAACCAAAAAACTAAGTAACTTTCTAAATACCAACAACACATCAGCCACAGACATCTCCATTTTATCTATTATTCTTCAACAAACATTTAGAGCTTCTCAGCATTTCCCCAAAAAGCTTTTAAACAAATAGTAAAAGAGCTAAAAACACCAATGACCTGGAGCGTTCTACCCGACCTCCCCTCCCCCGATCACCATCAATATCATGGAGACCACACAACACACATTTCTTATCTGAGGAGAAATCATCACACAATATAAATCTTCTCCAGATAATAGATCAGACAGGGAGAAGATCAGCTGATCCCTTCATATAGAATGATCCCGAAGCGATAAGAAATGTGTGTTGTGTGGTCTCCATGATATTGATGGTGATCGGGGGAGGGGAGGTCGGGTAGAATGCTCCAGGTCATTGGTGTTTTTATTTTTATTTTTTATTTTTTTTATTTTTTTTTAGCTCTTTTACTATTTGTTTAAAAGCTTTTTGGTAATGCTGGGAAGCCCCAAATGTTTGGTGAGGAATAGATTGGGATATTGTTGTGTAATAATTGGAGAGTCTTGTTGATGAAAAATATAAATTTCATTAAAGATTGGAGATGCATATTATGCTAATTCTTCATCAACTTGTATAGCAGCAAACAAAGGGTTAAAGAAAAAACATTGTAATCATGTGGACAATATATGTGAACAGCCAATCATATTAGGGCAACATCTGATATTTGGTAAAGTCCCAACTAAAATATTCTCTTCTTTCTAGCGAAGGTTAAGTATCCAAAATTAGGTAAAGTTCAATGAAGAAAACAGGAATCGGAAGAATCTATCCAAAAAAGGGAATAACAGCAGAAAAAACAAAGAATCTTCTATGAAGAGTAATTCTGCTGAAAAGAGAGAAAAACTGTGATAAAATGGGAAGGGTAATAGGGAGGGATAATATTCGCCTCCTGTCTTTAATAAAATCTATATTTTCCATCAACAAGACCAGGAAAATCTCCAATTTTATCATAAGACTGGAGGCTCATATTATGTATATTTAAAGCTAAACATTAGAAAATACTATAATGTGGAACAATATTAAAATATAATATAAAATATAAGATACAAGCAGAGACGTGAGGAGAAGGTTTAAAATAGAAAGTGTGAAAAGTGAACACAGAAGACCAATCAGCTGCTTTGAGTGGGTTGACCGTGTGGTTTACAATATGATAATAGTAATTGAGAGGAAGTAGGAAGTCTAAGGAGTCGTTTTTTGTTCATAAACCTGTAAGCAGCAAATAACACATAAATTAGAATTATGAGGAAAGGCTGGATAAGATATAAAATGGAAATTGGTTTTTGTATGTCTGTGAATAAAAAATTGAACTCCATGAGGTAAGAATTGTCTATGTGAAATATCCAATGCACGATCGTCAGACAGTCTTTTGAAAGAAATGAGACATAACAGCACGGTCAATGTGAGAGATAAAGGTTTAAGAGAGAGAGAATCATTCTGACCAAGAGAGTCTATAAAAGATAAAACTACATAGACATCCCAAGTAGACTGGCATTTAGGTAAAGGAGGTCTCCTGAACTTGATACCTTTCATAAGTCTAAACTAAAGGATGTTTACCCACCGGTAAAGAATCAATAGGAATGTGATAATAGGATAAAGCTGATCTATAAACATTAATGGTGCATTAGGCCTTTCCAGAATCAAAAGAGGTGGAAAGAAAATTTAAAACGTTAAAGATAGAGGAATGAAAGGGATCCAGATCCCGTTGTGAGCACCAATGTACCCAAAGTTTCCAGGCAGATCAGTAAGCTGACTTGGTACCTGGGGCCCAAGCTCCTGATAAGAGTTCTTTAGAAGATTGAGAAAGTTCGAAGAAAGATGAGGAAGGCCCGATATCTGCCATGCAATTAGACACAGAGAATCCGAAAGAACAAGAGGGTGAGGATTCCCTGATGGATCTAAAAAATTGATTGAAAGCAAGAAAGACGAGGGTAATCTATGCACATTCTGGGAATCTGAGGAAACAGAGCTTGAGTTGGCCACCAAGGAGTTATGATGATCAGAGTCGATTTCAACATCCAAGTTTGGAGAAGAAGTCGTGGAATCAATGCAAAGGGAGGAAACGCATAAAGAATTCCCTGAGGCCAAATTTGACGGAATGCGTCCACTCCTGAAGCTTCTGTATCTGCTTCTGGCAACTGAAAATTTTTGGAAGTTGGCGATTGAGTCGAAATGCGAACAGATCTATTTGAAGGGGACCCCATAGATTGTTGATTTGAGAGAAAATGGAAGGTTCCAGATGCCAATCACTGTAATCGGAAAGGAAACGTGAATTCCAATCCGCAACAGAGTTTGAGAGACCAGGAAGGTATTCTGCTTTGAGGACAATATCCTTGTCCAAGCAGAAATGCCAAAAATCTTTTGTAATATCAGATAAAATTTTGGATCTTGTGCCACCCAGACGATTGATATACTGAACCGCAGAGATGTCGTCCATCTTCAAGAGGACACAACTATGAGATCTGTCTTTGATAAAACTCTTCAAGGAAAAAAATCCTGCCAGGAGTTCTAAACAATCGATATGTAATGAAGATTCTTCTGTGGATAAAGGATCGCAGCGAGCTCCCCAACCGAGAAGACTCGAATCGGATTCTATAATGAGGTCCGGAAGAGAATGAAAGATGGCTTTTCTATTCCAAGATTCCATGTGGTTTAACCACCAAAGTAATTTGTCCCTTGTTTCGGGAGTTCGAGATATCAAATCCGTATAACCCAGACCTTCTCTCAAGGGTTGAATTTTGAGATGTTGAAGAGCTCTGTAGTGTAGGGGGGCCAAATTAGATTTTTCCATACAAAAGATAGGTAATCTCTTGAATATGGATGAATCTGAACCGTTAGATATGCATCCTTCAAATCTATATTTATCAGTCAATTTCCGTGTCGCAGACAAACTCTTAGTAAATGAATCCCTTCCATTTTGAAGTCTTGATACTTCACAAAATTGTTTAAAATTCTGAGGTTGATAACCGGTCTGTAGCCACCATCTTTCTTTTTCACTAAAAAGATGTTGCTATGAAAGAGATTTGGATGTGGAGAGACCGGAACTATGGCATTTTTTTAAGGTAATTCTTCTATTTCTGAGTCTACGAGAAGTCGATCTTCCTTTGAAAATCTGATGGGACAAGGAAGATTTGTTTGAAAGGGGAAACTTACAAATTCTATCTGGAATCCTATAATGGCTTGTAACATCCAAGCATCCGAAGTTATCATGGAGCAAACTTGGGAAAAATACTATAATCTGCCTCCTAGAGGAATGTGAGAAAAAGGTGAAAACATTAAACTTACCTGATGAAGGTCTGGACTTGGAAAAGCCACGTTGGCCTCTGAGCTTCCATGGTCGTCCTCTATATGGGAAGAATGGAGTTTGATGAAATGGTCCTGTAGAGGTCTGAGGTTTGTTAGAATATTAGGAGCCTCTGAACTGATTACGGTCAGAGTTAGTACGGCCGGGGAAGCGGCCCCTGCCTCTCCTGGCCCTGGTGAAAACCTTCCTCTGGAAAACTGAGGACTGGGCCTTATCTAATGATGAGAATAAGCCCACGTATTTGCTTAACTCTTTTATAAAAGATTCCCCAAAGAGTAAAGGGTCTTTTGACTCGCCTAAATCAGAGTTGGCTAAATGAGTCAGTTGAGGGTCAAGCCTCATTAAAAGTGAACATCTCCATTCTGAATAAAGGGCAGGATTAGTGTTGCCAAAAAAGCATATAGCTCTCTGGATCCAGCCTTGCAAAATAGTCACATCTATGAGTTTATTAGACACTATGGCTTCTTCTGAAAGGTCCATTATCTTTGAGAGAGGTCCCAACACATCCAACAATTTGTCTTGACAGGATTTGAAGGCCCTGTCTATACCTTTTTTAGGGTTCTTCCTCCCTTTCATAATGTATTTGACCAGAGTAGTAATATCAGGCAATGTTGGCCTAGGACATTCAGCACGCAGTTTGTGTGGAGCCATTTTGTCTAGAGGCTTTTTAAGCCAAACTTTCAAATATTGCGCAACATTAGGGTGAGGAACCCATTCACCCGACCTGGGATGTCTGATTTGGGTCAAAATAAGGTATGTCTTTGCAATCAAGAACTTGATCATCAGAGGTATCAGGTAAGGATAAAAGGTCATCTTCAACCTCTGAAATGTTCTCGTATTCTGCATTTTGGCCTGAATCATTATGAACAGACAAGTCAGATGAAGAACCACTAGAGGCAATAACATAAGAATCTGGTTTGTTTCTAACAGATTTATGATCCCGTTTATATGGTTCGTCCTCATGGGTTGAGGGTCTAGAGCAGTGATGGCGAACCTTTTTGAGCCTGAGTGCCCAAACCCTAATGCACGACAACTTTTTTCCCCTCAAAGTGCCAGCACAGCAATTAAATCAGAATACTGAGGTTTAAGTTTAGAAAAAACAACTTAGGTAGGCAGTATGTTCCCCCACATTAGGTTGTAGTTCCCCCACATTAGGTAGGCAGTATAGTTCCCCCACATTAGGTTGTAGTTCCCCCACATTAGGTTGCAGTTCCCCCACATTAGGTTGCAGTTCCCCCACATTAGGTTGTAGTTCCCCCACATTAGGTTGTAGCTCCCTCACATTAGGTTGTAGTTCCCCCACATTAGCTTGTAGTTCCCCCCACATTAGGTAGGCAGGATAGTTCCCCCACATTAGGTTGTAGTTCCCCCACATCAGGTGCAGTATAGTTCCCCCACAGGCATACAGCCACAGTGTATAGCTGGAGGCTGTATGCCTGTGTATTGCCTCACAGAGCTCCGTCCACTGCTCCTCCGGTCAGTGGTCACGACCTACTGCTGTGGCCTATGGGCCATAGCGGAAGGTCCCGGGACCGGAGGAGCGGTGGTCGGATCACGGAAGCCGAAGTGTAGCTGGTAGCTTACGATGCCGGCCAGTGCACGTCCTCCTCCTCGATGCTCCGCACATCCGTTCCTATGGGCTCACGCAAGGGATGTCAGTGACGTCCCTGCATGCGCTACCTCCCAGCGGCCCCTGCATTTTTAGAGATAATGTGGGGACGCAGAGAGGTAAACGGGACATCCTTGTGTGCCGAAAAATCTTTCGGGACACAGGGATTTCTCGGTTTGCCCCGCCTTAACGCTGCCCCTGAGCATAGTAGAAGTCCGGCGCCAGCAGAGGGGGGTGGCGTGCCATAGGTTCGCCATCACTGGTCTAGAGCGTATGGGTAAAACACTGGATATTTTGCTATGCTAAGCATGCGATTTAATATGAGATACTTGATCCCTTACGTCCTTAGAGCGTTTCTTGGACACATTATCCAAGGGATCGTCTTGACAGTGATGCCTCTTATGTGACACCTTACCAATATACTCATCCGCTGACCAATAAGTATCAGAAGGAGTAGAAATATGAAGTCTAAAGGATTTTTGATGGGCAGACTGGGACATAGCGGCTGCTACGGATTTTCCTATAGAGTCCTGTATAGAGGACATAGCATGTTTGACAGCAGAATGAATAGATTTATTATTTGATCATTTATGGGACTTCTTTGATGTCAGTCACAGGAATGTCCAAGTCATCAGAGGCCAAATTGAAATAAATAAATAAATATATAATACCTATCTATAAAACTCAATAATATCAATAAATATTAATAATAATAAATATGATCAAATAAATGGGTAAGAGATATATACTAAAAAAACATTAATCAATAAATAGATGTAAGGATATATATATATATATGAAAAGACCTGAAATATTCTTCCCAATAAGGGGTCTTGATATAAAAAGGATGTAATGTATATATATTTTTTGACCAGACAGTTCCATATGAAGTATGGGAGTGGTAAACGCTGATGTACTATCCCGTATGGCTCCTGGCGAAGAACCGCCTGTAGAAGACATGTGGGAAGATGTGGAGATGCCACCCTTCTATCAAAGGTTCGTGAGTCAGAATACTCTGGCTACCCAGGAGGGCGAAGAGCCTGGACCTCCCAAGATTCCGGAGGACCTGTATACTTAGAAGACTCTCTAGGATGAGAGCTGAACCATGGAGGACCTCCTAGACTACTTACTCCAGAAGAGGGAGCCAACCCGTCTGCGCAAGTCACAGGGAGACTTCGACGTTGCAGAGGCTCCGGCTGCTAATGCGAGATCTAGAGCGTAACAGCTAATAAATAGCTGCGCAACAAATCTCGCGAGACCACCGGAGAAAATAAAGTGCGTCACCAGTGTAACGGACTAGGTGACAGAATAAGATAGGGGATAAGATGTCTGATTGTGGGGGTACAACTGCCAGGGCCTCCCGTGAGCTCCTGCAGCACCTGACTTTCTGAACAAACTTCAGGTTCCTGCGGCAGTGGTCGTGATGTCACGGACACACACCCTCACACAGCGGACTGGTGTCTGAACTTGACTGGACAGACTTGATGGATGAACAGGTCAGCGGGATCCTGTGAAGGGTGATGTCACTTAGGAACAAAGCTGGTTGCAGCAATTGGGTCTCTTAGTCATTTCTCTGCCTTTTGGCTAAGATCAAGTGTAGTATCTCTTCTTATCAGTTTCATGCTGGTGGCAGACTACGCCGGTGTGGGGATGGGTGCTGCATGGAGGGTGCAGGTGTACCAGGGCTTTCCCGGCTGGTTCTGAGGAATCAGCTCTACGGCTGCCCCGACGTGACCTGTTCACTCCGGGTCTCGCCATGAGGCTGAGAGGGTCTAGAGCTGAGGTACTTTTGTGCCTCGGGGAGTGGTGACCCTGAGGTGCCAAAACTCACTGGGAGGATAGGCTCACTGCCTTTTGGCTAAGATCAAGTGTAGTATCTTTCCTGTTAGTTGGTGGTGTGGAACACCACCAAGGCAGGATGGGTGTACCAGGGATGGCTGTATAGCACAACAGTCATCCCCGATAAGACCTGTTCCCTGCTGGATCTGGCCTGAAGGCCGAGGTGCACAAGTGCTCTGGGAGTGGTGACCCCCCCAGGGTGCCGGAATTTACTTGGGATTGGCAACCCCACTTGAATGAAAGCACATAACACGCACTTTTTCTCTCACTCTTCTGGGCATTCACCCTTGGTATCCCGACCTTCCGGCTAGGATCGAGGAATTTATATAGATCCGGTCGGATGTCTGGGCAGTATTACACACTGCGCACATCCACTTTTTTTTTTTTTTGTCACTGTCCACTTTTTGTGTTCGTTTGTTCACTAGGATTTGGTAGGGTGCGGTAGCCCTTCTGGGTGTCCCTCCTGCCGGTCTAGGGGAGGTGTGTGTGGCCATTAGGTTCCTCACCTCCCTGCTATACCCCGTGGCATCCTGTTTCGGCAGGATGCCTAGTCGGTTTTACTGGTTCCTTGGTGACAACCTGGTTAACGCCTAGTTGTTTGCCGGGAACACTTTCGGTCCCTGAGTAGCTTCGGCGAAAGGGGACATCGTACCTGGTACCTCGCAGGTGCCTTTTGGCCCGGAGGCGAAGGGTTTGGTTTGTTGGGTGGCCTCTGTCCTTTTGGAGAAGGGCTTGCGATAGACCGCATCCTCGTGCACGTTTTTTTGTGTGAACACTTGCACTTTTTACTTGCACTTTGGTGATTTGAGAGCACGTACCTCAGCTTTAAATAAAGAGTGGAAGCACAGGCACCATAATCTCTTCCCCTTGTGGCAATCACCTCTTGAGTCCCGGCCTTCTGGCTAGGATCAGAGAAATTATTATAGATCCGGCTGGATGTCCAGGCAGTATATCTGCACACATTCACTTATTTATTTCTTTTTGTGTCACTTTTTGCAAGTTGTGTGTCCACAGGATTTGTCAGGATGCGGTAGCACTCCTGGCGGTCTACGGGAGGTTTGTGTGGCCATTAGGTTCTGCACCTCTCTGCAAACACCCCGGGTACTCCTGCTTTGGCAGGGTGCCTACTGTTATCGGCTCTGTGGGCAGATACCTTGGCTAATGCCAAGGGGGAAGGGATGACGTAGATAACTGTTGATGTTTTTGCGTTATACTCACTCATCCCACATGGGGATGCCATTTTGGTGTTGAAGTAGTTTCTTTCCTATACCCTCCATACTCCACTTCTATGGAGCCCGAAGAAACTGCACCACAAATGAGGACTCTGACAGGGAGGTGAGGGAAGTGACAGCACAATTGGAGAGTAGAGGTTATCATGGCCCCTTAAAGGGGTTCTCTGCGGCTCAACATCTTATCGCCTATCGAAAGGACAGGTGATAAGATGTCTGATTGTGGGGGTACCACTGCCAGGACCTCTCGTGAGCTCCCACAGCACCCAGCATTCTAAACAAACTTCAGGTTCCTGTGGCAGTGGTCGTGATGTCACAGCCACACACCCTCACACAGCGGACTGGTGTCTGAACTTGACTGGACAGACTTGATGGGCGAACAGGTTGGCGGGATCCTGTGAAGGGTGATGTCACTTAGGAACAAAGCTGGTTGCAGCAATTGGGTCTCTTAGTCATTTCTCTGCCTTTTGTCAAAGATCAAGTGTAGTATCTGTTCTTATCAGTTTCATGCTGGGGGCAGACTACGCCGATGTGGAGTTGGTGGGGATGGGTGCTGCATGGAGGGTGCAGGTGTACCAGGGCTTTCCCGGCTGGTTCTGAGGAATCAGCTCGACGGCTGCCCCGACGTGACCTGTTCACTTCGGGTCTCGCCATGAGGCTGAGAGGGTCTAGAGCCGAGGTACTTTTGTGCCTCGGGGAGTATTGGCTCACTGAGTGGAAGTGCAGGTACCATAATTTCTTCCCCTTGTGGCACTCACCTCTTGATTCCCAGCCTTCTGGCTAGGATCAGAGAAATTATTATAAATCTGGCTGGATGTCCGGGCAGTATATCTGCACGCATTCACTTATTTATTTCTTTTTGTGTCACTTTTTGCATGTTCTGTGTCCACAGGATATGTCAGGATGCGGTAGCCTTCTTGGCGGTCTACAGGAGGTGTGTGGCCATTAGGTTCTGCACCTCCCTGCAAACACCCCGGTTACTCCTGCTTTGGCAGGGTGCCTACTGTTATCGCCTCTGTGGGCAGATACCTTGGCTAATGCGAAGGGGGAAGGGATGATGTAGATAACTATTGATGTTTTTGCGTTATACTCACTCATCCCACATGGGGATGCCATTTTGGTGTTGAAGTAGTTTCTTTCGTATACCCTCCATATTCCACTTCTATGGAGCCCGAAGAAACTACACCACAAATGAGGACTCTGACAGGGAGGTGAGGGAAATGACAACACGATTGGAGAGTAGAGTTTATCAAAAATGGCCCCTTAAAGGGGTTCTCTGTGGCTAAACATCTTATCAAAAGGACAGGGAATAAGATGTCTGATTGTGGGGGTACCACTGCCAGGGCCTCCCGTGAGCTCCCGCAGCACCCAGCATTCTAAACAAACTTCAGGTTCCTGCGGCAGTGGTCGTGATGTCACAGCCACACACCCTCACACAGCGGACTGGTGTCTGAACTTGACTGGACAGACTTGATGGACGAACAGGTCGGCGGGATCCTGTGAAGGGTGATGTCACTTAGGAATAAAGCTGGTTGCAGCAATTGGGTCTCTTAGTCCTCGTGTGATGAGGTACAAGTCCCACAACAGAGATCTGGACTGGACCTCCACTCACTCTCCTCCCTGTCCAGACAGACCCGGGGGAGCAGGGTAGGAGGCCCCTGATTGGTCAAAGTGCTCATGTGGTTCTCTGTGCATCCTCCTGCACAGACAAGATAAACTCTTTATAAGACAATGAGACATATAAGAGCATTCATCAATGGAAACCACAGTATAATAAATTACAAATCATATACATGTAAAACCTGAGCAGACATGATGAAAGGACACCCACCTGACAGGAAAGGTGAACAAATGTGATCAACACTGGGGCACCACACAGATATCACTTGTTATTAACCAAAAAAAACTAAGTAACTTTCTAAAACCCAATAACATCAGAAATAGATAAAGATATAATAATCACAGACATCACCATTTTATATTCTATTCTTCACCAAACACTTGGGGCTTCTCAGCATTTACCAAAAAGCTTTTAAACAAATAGTAAAAGAGCTAAAAACACCAATGACCTGGAGCGTTCTACCCGACCTCCCCTCCCCCGATCACCATCAATATCATGGAGACCACACAACACACATTTCTTATCTGAGGAGAAATCATCACACAATATAAATCTCCTCCAGATAATAGATCAGACAGGGAGAAGATCAGCTGATCCCTTCATATAGAAGGATCCGGAAGAGATAAGAAATGTGTGTTGTGTGGTCTCCATGATATTGATGGTGATCGGGGGAGGGGAGGTCGGGTAGAACGCTCCAGGTCATTGGTGTTTTTAGCTCTTTTACTATTTGTTTAAAAGCTTTTTGGCAAATGCTGAGAAGCCCCAAATGTTTGTTAAAGTATAGATTGGGATAATGTTGGGTAATAATTGGAGAATCTTGTTGATGAAAAGTATAGATTTCATTAACCCCTACAGGACCCATGATGTAATATTATGTCCTGACACCCTGGGTCCCAAGGATGTACAGTTACGTTGTTGGCAGTTCTGGTCCCCGCCAGGTGGGAATCGGACCGGGATGCCTGCTGAAATCATTCAGCAGGCATCCCGTGCAAATGCCCAGGGGGGTCATCAGACCCCCCCATGTCGGCGATCGCGGCAAATCGCAAGTGAATTCACACTTGCGATCCCGGGTCTATAGTGACCCGGAATAGAAGGGGGATCGGGGATGTCTAAGACAACTTCGATCCCCTTGAAGCAATAGGTGTGAGGTGGCACGGTTGCCACCCCTCCTATCTCTGCTATTGGTGGTCTAGACGCGACCACCAATAGCAGATCGGGGGCGGTGGGGGTTAACTTTCGTTTTCCCCGTCCTGCCCTCCCACAATAGGTGGGGCAGGACGGGGAAACGACGGGGACCGGCGCCGAAGATCCACTTACCGATCCGGGCGGGCGACGGAGATCGTCGGGCGGCGATGACGTGCGGCTGGATCTGACGGAAGCCGGTGAGTTGCCTAGCAACAGATGGAGGGTACAGTTTCAGACCATTATACAGTGGTCTCTAACTGTAGCCCTCCAGATGTTGCAAAACTACAACTCCCAGCATGCCCAGGCAGCTGTTTGGGCATGCTGGAATATGTAGTTTTACAACAGATGGAGGGCTACAGTTTGAGATCACTATATAGTGGTCCCTAAACTGTAGCCCTCCAGATCTTGCAAAACTACAACTCCTAGCATACCCAAACAACTTTTTGCTGTCAGGGCATGCTGGGAATTGTAGTTTTGCAACAGCTGGAGGACCACAGTTTGGAGATCACTTTACAGTGTTCTCTAAAACTGTAGCTGTCCAGATGTTGCAAAACTGCAAATCCCAGCATGTCCAAACAGCAATCAGCTGTCTCGGCATGCTGGGAGTTGTAGTTGCGTACCTCAAGCTATTGCATAACTACATCTCCCAGCATGCCCTGCGGTGATCAGTACATGCTGGTAGTTGTAGTTTTGCGACAGCTGGAGGCACACTGGTTGGAAAACACTGAGTAAGTAACAGAACCTAACTGAAGGTTTTCCAACCAGTGTGTCTCCAGCTGTTTCAAAACTACAACTCCCAGCATGCACGGTCTGTCAGTACATGCTGGGAGTTGTACTTTTGAAACAGCTGGAGGTTTGCCCCCCCCCCCATGTGAACGTACAGGGTACATTCACACAGGCAGGATTACAGTAAGTTTCCTGCTTCAAGTTTGGGCTGCGGAAAATGTTTCGCCACAGCTCAAACTACTAGCGGGAAACTCATCGTAACCCGACAGTGTGACTGTACACTAAAAACACTACAGTACACTAACAAATAATAAAGGGTAAAACACTACATTTACACCCCCTTACACTGTCGTCGTCCCCCCCCCCCCCCAATAAAAATTAATACCGTATTGTATGGCAGTGTTTCCAAAACGGAGCCTCCAGCTGTTGCAAAACAACAACTCCCAGCATTTCCGGACAGCCACTGACTGTCCAGGCATGCTGGAAATTTAGCAACAGCTGGAGGCACCCTGTTGGGAATCACTGGCGTAGAATACCCCTATGTCCTTCCCTATGCAAATCCCTAATTTAGTCCTCAAATGCGCATGGCGCTCTCTCACTTCGGAGCCCTGTCATATTTCAAGGAAACAGTTTAGGGCCACATATGGGGTATCTCCGTACTCGGGAGAAATTGCACTACTAATTTGGGGGACTTTTTCTCCTTTTACCCCTTATGAAAAGGAAAAGTTGGGTCTACACCAGCTTGTTAGTGTAAAAAAATAAAAAAATTTACACTAACATGCTGGTGTTGCCCTTTACTTTTTATTTTCACAAGCCTTAAAAGGAAAAAAAGACCCCCAAAATTTGTAACGCAATTTCTCCTGAGTACAGAAATACCCCATATATGGACGTAAAATGCTCTGCGGACGCACAACAAGGCTCAGGAGTGAGAGCACACTATGTACATTTGAGGCCTACATTGGTGATTTGCACAGGGGTGGCTGATTTTACAGCGGTTCTGACATAAGCGCAAAAAAAGAAATACCCACATGTGATCCCATTTTGGAAACTACACCCCTCACGTAATGTAATAAGGGGTACAGTGAGCATTTACGCCCCACAGGGGTCTGACAGATTTTTGGAACAGTAGTCCGTGAAAATGAAAAATTTAATTTTTCATTTGCACAGCCCACTATTCCAAAGATCTGTCAAACACCAGTGGGGTGTAAATACTCACTGCACCTCTTATTACATTCTGTGAGGGGTGTAGTTTCCAAAATGGGGTCACATGTGGGGGGGTCCACTGTTCTGGCACCACGGGGGGCTTTGTAAACGCACATGGCCCCTGACTTCCATTCCAAAAATGTTTTTCCCAAAAGCTCAATGGCGCTCCTTCTCTTCTGAGCATTGTAGTGCGCCAGCAGAGCACTTGACGTCCACACATGGGGTATTTCCATACTCAAAAGAGATGGGGTTACAAATTTTGGGGGGTCTTTTCTGCTATTAACCCTTGCAAAAATTTGAAATTTGGGGGGGAAGCACACATTTTAGTGAAAATGTTTTTTTTTTTACATATGCAAAAGTTGTGAAACCCCTGTGGGGTATTAAGGTTCGCTTTATTCCTTGTTGCGTTCCTCAAGGGGACTAGTTTCCAAAATGGTTTGCCATGTGTTTTTTTTTTTTTTTTTTGCTGTTCTGGCACCATAGGGGCTTCCTAAATGCGACATGCCCCCCGAGCAAAATTTGCTCTCAAAAAGCCAAATATGACTCCTTCTCTTCTGAGCATTGTAGTTCGCCCGTAGTGCACTTCAGGTCAACTTAGGGGGTACCTCCATACTCAGAAGAGATGGGGTTACAAATTTGGGGGGGGGGGGTATTTTCTGCTATTAACCCTTGCAAAAATGTGAAATTTGGGGGGAAACACACATTTTACTGGAAATTATTATTATTTTTTTTACATATGCAAAAGTCGTGAAACACCTGTGGGGTATTAAGGCTCACTTAATTCCTTGTTATGTTCCTCAAGGGGTCTAGTTTCCAAAATGGTATGGCATGTGTGTTTCATTATTTTTTTTTTTGCTGTTCTGGCACCATAGGGGCTTCCTAAATGCAACATGCCCCCCAAAAACCATTTCAGAAAAACGCACTCTCCAAAATCCCTTTGTCGCTCCTTCGCTTCTGAGCCCTCTACTGCACCCGCCAAACACTTTACATAGACATATGAGGTATGTGCATACTCGAGAGAAATTGGGCTACGAACATAAGTATACATTTTCTCCTTTTACCCCTTATAAAAATTCAAAAATTGGGTCTACAAGAACACGCGAGTGTAAAAAATGAAGATTGTGAATTTTCTCCTTCACTTTGCTGCTATTCCTGTGAAACACCTAAAGGGTTAAAATGCTGACTGAATGTCATTTTGAATACTTTTTAGGGGTGCAGTTTTTATAATGGGGTCATTTGTGGGGTATTTCTAATATGAAGACCCTTCAAATCCACTTCAAACCTGAACTGGTCCCTGAAAAATAGTGAGTTTGAAAATGTTGTGAAAAATTGGAAAATTGCTGCTGAACTTTGAAGCCTCTGATGTCTCCAAAAGTAAAAACTCATCAATTTATGATGCAAACATAAAGTAGACATATTGTATATGTGAACAAAAAAAAATTTTCTGCTAATGCGAGATCTAGAGCGTAACAGCTAATAAATAGCTGCGCAACAAATCTCGCGAGACCGCCGGAGAAAATAAAGTGCGTCATCAGTGTAACAGACTAGGTGACAGAATAAGATAGGGGATAAGATGTCTGATTGTGGGGGTACCACTGCCAGGGTCTCCCGTGAGCTCCTGCAGCAGCTGACATTCTGAACAAACTTCAGGTTCCTGCGGCAGTGGTCGTGATGTCACAGCCACACACCCTCACACAGCGGACTGGTGTCTGAACTTGACTGGACAGACTTGATGGACGAACAGGTTGGCGGGATCCTGTGAAGGGTGATGTCACTTAGGAACAAAGCTGGTTGCAGCAATTGGGTCTCTAAGTAATTTCTCTGCCTTTTGGCTAAGATCAAGTGTAGTATCTGTTCTTATCAGTTTCATGCTGGTGGCAGACTACGCCGATGTGGAGTTGGTGGGGATGGGTGCTGCATGGAGGGTGCAGGTGTACCAGGGCTTTCCCGGCTGGTTCTGAGGAATCAGCTGGACGGCTGCCCCGACGTGACCTGTTCACTCCGGGTCTCGCCATGAGGTTGAGAGGGTCTAGAGCCGAGGTATTTTTGTGCCTCGGAGAGTGGTGACCCTGAGGTGCCAAAACTCACTGGGAAGATAGGCTCACTGAGTGGAAGCACGAGCACCATAATCCCTTCCCCCTTGTGGCAATCACCTCTTGATTTCCGGCCTTCTGGCTAGAATCAGAGAAATTATTATAGATCTGGCCGGATGTCCGGGCAGTATATCCTGTGAATGCACACATTCACTTATTTTTTATTTATTTTTTGTGTGTTGTATGTCCACAGGATTTGTCAGGCTGTGGTAGCCCTTCTTGGTGTCCCTCCTGGTGGTCTAGGTGAGGTTTGTGTGGCCATTAGGTTCTGCACCTTCCTGCAAACACCCAGGGTACTCCTGCTTTGGCAGGGTGCCTACTGTTATCGGCTCCGTGGGCAGATACTTTGGCTAATGTCAAGGGGGAAGGGATGACGTAGATAACTGTTGATGTTTTTGCGTTATACTCACTCATCCCACATGGGGATGCCATTTTGGTGTTGAAGTAGTTTCTTTCGTATACCCTTCATATTCCACTTCTATGGAGCCCAAAGAAACTGAACCACAAATGAGGACTCTGACAGGGAGGTGAGGGAAGTGACAGCACGATTGGAGAGTAGAGTTTATCAAAAATGGCCCCTTAAAGGGGTTCTCTGCGGCTGAACATCTTATCACATATCGAAAGGACAGGGAATAAGATGTCTGATTGTGGGGGTACCACTGCCAGGGCCTCCCGTGAGCTCCCGCGAGCTCCCGCAGCACCCAGCATTCTAAACAAACTGTCTAAACAAACTGTCTAAACAAACTGGCAGTGGTCGTGATGTCACAGCCACACACCCTCACACAGCGGACTGGTGTCTGGACTTGACTGGACAGACTTGATGGACGAACAGGTCGGCGGGATCCTGTGAAGGGTGATGTCACTTAGGAATAAAGCTGGTTGCAGCAATTGGGTCTGTTAGTCCTCGTGTGATGAGGTACAAGTCCCACAACAGAGATCAGGACTGGACCTCCACTCACTCTCCTCCCTGTCCAGACAGACCCGGGGGAGCAGGGTAGGAGGCCCCTGATTGGTCAAAGTGCTCATGTGGTTCTCTGTGCATCCTCCTGCACAGACAAGATAAACTCTTTATAAGACAATGAGACACATAAGTGCATTCATCAATGGAAATAACAGTATAATAAATTACAATTCATATACATGTAAAACCAGAGCAGACATGATGAAAGGACACCCACCTGACAGGAAAGGTGGACAAGTGGGATCAACACTGGGGCACCACACAGATATCACACTTGTTTTTAACCAAAAGCTTTCCAAAACCCAACAATGTCTCAAATAGACAAAGATATAACAACCAACAACATATATCACCATTTTATATTCTATTCTTCAACAAACATTTGGGGCTTCTCAGCATTTGCCAAAAAGCTTTTAAACAAATAGTAAAAGAGCTAAAATCACCAATGACCTGGAGCGTTCTACCCGACCTCCCCTCCCCCGATCACCATCAATATCATGGAGACCACACAACACACATTTCTTATCTCTTCCGGATCCTTCTATATGAAGGGATCAGCTGATCTTTTCCCTGTCTGATCTATTATCTGGAGGAGATTTATATTGTGTGATGATTTCTCCTCAGATAAGAAATGTGTGTTGTGTGGTCTCCATGATATTGATGGTGATCGGGGGAGGGGAGGTCGGGTAGAACGTTCCCGGTCATTGGTGTTTTTAGTTCTTTTACTATTTGTTTAAAAGCTTTTTGGTAAATGCTGAGAAGCCCCAAATGTTTGGTGAAGAATAGAATATAAAATTGTGATGTCTGTGCTTTGTTGGTTCAAAACAATTGTCCACCTTTCTTATTAGGTAGGTATCACTTCATCATGTCTGCTCAGTTTTAACATTTTCATTGATTAATGCGCTTATACGTCTCATTGTCTTTAGAAATGAGCAAAGTTACAGTAATTCGATTCGCGAACCACATGAGCACTTTGACCAATCAGGGGCCTCCTACCCTGCTCCCCCGGGTCTGTCTGGACAGGGAGGAGAGTGAGTGGAGGTCCAGTCCTGATCTCTGTTGTGGGACTTGTACCTCATCACACGAGGACTAAGAGACCCAATTGCTGCAACCAGCTTTGTTCCTAAGTGACATCACCCTTCACAGGATTCTACAAGAGCAGAGATAGTGATTGTCAGCTCCATAGTTGGGTCAAGCTTAAGTCAAGTCCCAGTCAGCAAGTTAGTCTGCACAATTTAAGTTCTGAACAGTCTCAGCTAAATCTAAGTCACAAGTTAATCAGCAAGGACTACAAGTCCCATAGTGCCAAGAAGCAATTGTGGTTCTCTGTCGCAGCCTTCAGTAAATATTGCATTAAAGTGAACTGTTCCTGTTTGTACTGCGAATTCCTGAAGTAAAGTTTGTGGTTATCCTAATCTGGCATTTTAGATATTTATTTACCTGGCAATTGGCAGCAGCAACCACTTATCCTTGGAGTGTGATGGTTAACACTACCCTGGCGTCACAAACTATTGTTATGGACATAGCATCAATTGGTTACCACATCTGTTCTTATCAGGGACCAAGGAGGCAGAATAGATGTATATATGGAGTGGAGGCTTTAGGTGTATATGATCTGGCCATTAGATTCAGGTAGGGAGAGAGCAGAAGGGCCCTGTGAGTGGTGACCCCGAGGTGCCTGAGCCCATTGGTGGTGGGATCCCATGACATTGAGTCCTCACCTCTAGGTTCTTGGCCTTCTGGTCCAGGTTGTACTACACAGCGCGTCCTATTATTTATTTCCTTTGTCTCCATGTGTTTACTCTGTACCTGTGTTTTGTCCACAAGGATCTTTCAGATGCGTCTCCTGGAGGTCTAGGGGAGGTGCGCGTGACCATTAGGTTCCTCCTGCAACACCGGGTGCCTGTTTATAAAGAGACGCCAACAAGTTGTTGTTCTCCTTGGCTGATACTTGGTGGTCGTCCCTCAGCTTCAGTGTAAGATACATCGATCCTGGACCCTCACACATGTCTTTTGGCCCAGAGGGGAAGGTTGTTGTGGGCCCTTCTGATTTAGGAGAGAGTGATAGGAGGAATAAATCCAGATATAAAGGATTAAGAGAAAGAGAGATCAGCGTCACAGAGATCAGTGTCACCGGGATCAGCGTCATAGAGATCAGCATCACAGGGATCAGCGTCACAGAGATCAGCGTCATAGAGATCAGCGTCATAGAGATCACCCACTGAGCCCTGAACCTGCACAAGAGGAACCATCACAGGCTTCAATGTCACCAAATACTAAAAAATCACCAAATGTTCCATAAAAAACTGGAGTTTTATACAAGACGCTGATCACTGATCACTGATCACACACCGATGTTGTCCTCAAGGTCATCTAACTCCTTAAGGACTGGGACAATTTTTATTTAGCATTATAATGTTTTCCTCATTGTCTTCCAAAAGTCATAATGCTTTTATATTTCCCTCCACAGACCCATATGACGCTTCTGTTTATTTTTTTTTACAACACATATATATATTTTTATTTATTTCAAATGAGCAAAATAGAAGAATAAAAAAAATCAACCACAATTCTGTTCTTCACCAAACATTTGGGGCTTCTCAGCATTTACCAAAAAGATTTAAAACAAATAGTAAAAGAGCTAAAAACACCAATGACCTGGAGCGTTCTACCCGACCTCCCCTCCCCCGATCACCATCAATATCATGGAGACCACACAACACACATTTCTGATCTCTTTCGGATCCTTCTATATGAAGGGATCAGCTGATCTTCTCCCTGTCTGATCTATTATCTGGAGGAGATTTATATTGTGTGATGATTTCTCCTCAGATAAGAAATGTGTGTTGTGTGGTCTCCATGATATTGATGGTGATCGGGGGAGGGGAGGTCGGGTAGAACGCTCCAGGTCATTGGTGTTTTTACCATTTGTTTAAAAGCTTTTTGGTAAATGCTGAGAAGCCCCAAATGTTTGGTGAAGATCAGATCTGTAGATGTGTATATTTGGCTTAGATTGGATGAATGTTCTGTTATTGTTGTAGTTGTTGTGACAGAACAGATTTATATGTGGATCGGGCCACAGACTCAACCATCCATATCTGTAAATTAGGGACGGGGGTGCAGGACTTACCAGAGATGTGATGTCACCGACATCATTCCTCCCTCTCATCCTATTGATCGCTAGTGGTGAGCGGCATAGGCCATATTCGAATTCACGATATGTTGCGAATATATGGACGAATATTCGTCGTACATTCGCAGTCTTTTTTTATTATGCACCATAAAATTTGCATGCATATGCGCAATATGGCGTGATCAAAGAGCTATCAATATGCGCAAATATTCGCATATGCGAATTTTCAGGCGCCCACCAGTCTGACACAGTAACTAGTATTGGTCACTAGTGTGTACACCACAAGCTGGAGGCAGGGAGGGATGATCACTGTGATGTGTACCGTGAAAAAAAATTGAATATTCGTAATTGCGAATATTTAGCGCTATATTTGCAATATTTGCGAATATGCGATGTTCGCAATAAATATTCGCATTGCAAATATTCACGCCCAACACTATTGATCGCTAGTGTCCAGTGCGAATATCAGCACTTCGTGATTTCGCGAATATTTAGAATATAGTGACATATGTTCATAATGATGAATATTCATTTTTTTAATGCGAATTCCTGCATATAGCGGCACTTCCCGACTGGACACTAATCCCTCCCTTCTTTTAGGTGAAAGATATAATTGCGCATGGGCACCGTGGAAATTTCATTACGAATTTTCGCATGAACAAAAAAAAAAAGAGAACGAACATAGCGAATATGCGAATTTCGAGAACATAGGACGAATATTCGTCCATATATTCGCATAATACAGTGGTCCCTCAACATACGATGCTAATTCGTTCCAAAAGAGCCATCATTTGTCGAATCCATCGTATGTTGAGGGATTCGTGCAATGTTAAGTATAGGAAGCTGTACTCACCTGTCCCCGCCGCTCCAGACCCCGGGCCTCCGCTGGGCTCTCCTGGTCTTCTCCGGTCCTCCGCAAGGCCTTACTGGGCCTGAATAGCGACGTCATTACGCCGCTGCGTACGCCGTTCCTATTGGATGACGGGACGGCATGCGCAACAGCGTAGTGACGTCATCGGAGAGGGCCGAGAAGACACCGGAGGACCAGTGCTGGACCCGAAGGGCACCCCGGAGCATCGTGGAGGGGTAAGTAATTCTCACCGCACCACACGGGGAACATTAAGCTGCTATCCGGCAGCAGCTTAAGCATTTTGCGCTGCCGGATAGCACTTAAAAAAACATATCTAGTAGAGACCAATATATGGAGGGTGGAATTTGACCACTAACTCATAGACTACCAAACAGGGTAGCCCAAAAAAACCCTTTATTTCCCATATATCAAGAAAATGTGAATTTAAAAGTGCAATCTTTATTGAAATCGGGTCGCACTTAATGGTGTTTTAAAAATATGGAGCACCATATCGTCCTACTTGTTAGATTCTATATGCATATAAATTGGACCAACTGGTCTATGGATTGAATGAACACTGGAGCGGAGAAGAGGTGCCTGCAGATCACCTGCATTCAGCGCTATTGTAGGACAATGGAGCTCAAAGTTAAAAACTTAACATGGCCCCCCTCGACATGTTTCACTGCCTCAGCAGCGTTATCAAGAGGTAGATAGGCAGCGTTATCTACCTCTTGATAACGCTGCTGAGGCAGTGAAACATGTCGAGGGGGGCCATGTTAAGTTTTTAACTTTGAGCTCCATTGTCCTACAATAGCGCTGAATGCAGGTGATCTGCAGGCACCTCTTCTCCGCTCCAGTGTTCATTCAATCCATAGACCAGTTGGTCCAATTTATATGCATATAGAATCTAACAAGTAGGACGATATGGTGCTCCATATTTTTAAAACACCATTAAGTGCGACCCGATTTCAATAAAGATTGCACTTTTAAATTCACATTTTCTTGATATATGGGAAATAAAGGGTTTTTTTGGGCTACCCTGTTTGGTAGTCTATGAGTTAGCCGGATAGCACTTAATGCAATGGCCTCGACATAAAAAAGCATCATATGTCGATGCTGACATCGACATGCGATGGCCTCTGAGAGGCCATCGTATGTCGATTTGATCATATGTCGGGGCCATCGTATGTTGGGGGTGTCACTGTATCGCAAATTCGAAAATGGCCCCGCCGCTCATCACTACTGATCACCTCTAGTTTTTGGCTTCTGGTCACTATGAGGAATATTTATAGATCTGGTCAGATGTCGTCACCAGGATCTCGCAGGGTCCGGGGCCATTTTGGGACGTCCCTCCTGGAGAAGTATTTATGTCTGAGATCTGAGGGTCGCACTTGGGTTTCTATACAGAGGATGTGTCGGCACTTCTGTGGAATCTGCGGTGGTGCACAAGGTGGGGCAAAGTCACTGGTAAAAAAGATGATACCCAGCACTCACCCATCATGCATAGTGAAGCTTTATTAAGCCACAGTGTGGTACAAGGACGCGTTTCGGCATGGGAGCCTTCCTCAGCTGTCTGCCTATGGCAGACAGCTGAGGATGGCTCCCATGCCGAAACGCGTCCTTGTACCACGCTATGTCTTAAAAAATCTACACTTGGGTTTCTATCCTATATCTGTAGGAATATTAGGACCAGACAATGAGGAGAAATATTTATACTCCTTAGTGATTCTGTCAAGTTGATTAAAATGATTCTGACTGCCGATCAATATATATCTATTAATATTTAGATATTTATATGTAATTTCTAATGCTGAAAAAAAGATATGTTACCTACTTTTAAATAGTGTTGAGCGGCATAGGCCATATTCGAATTCGCGAATATTCGCGAATATATGGACGAATATCCGTCATATATTCGCAAATATTCGCATATTCGTTATATTCTCGTTTTATTTTCGCATATGCGAAAACAAGCTGGAAGCAGAGAGGGATGATCACTGTGATGTGTACTGTGAAAAAAAAACAAAAAAAAATAGAATATTCGTAATTACGAATATATAGCGCTATATTCGTGAAATTCGTGAATATTCGAATTGCGAATATTCGCGAGCAACACTACTTTTAAACTATGCATCCTGTTCCTGAGCTTGCAATCTGCTCGTGACTAAGAAACCTTGGAATGATGCCAGAAGGCCCAAGATGAGATGTTGGAAGTCAAAACATTTGAGGGAGATGCAAATTGTATAAGAAGGGCAAAGAACTGGAATTTTCCAGTATTAGAATGAGAGGGCTGCATAAATTAACTTTAGCCAAGAAAAAAATAAAATACAAAATATGCTACGGATTAAGCTGAAATATCCAATCAAAATGTAACATGCTGATTTTTGACATCATAACTAACCCTCCTCTTTTTTCAAATGTAAAAACCTAATGTACTTCCTGAATTAAACAGAACTCCCTGGAGTCAGTACCAAGGAGGGAATTTATACCAACATTGTCTGGTGTGAATTTGCTTCTGTCGGCAAAATAGCACAGAGGTAGTCACTCACAGTTTAAGGCCTCACATTAAGGCATCCTTAACAATTCCTTCTGCATGGAGCAGAAGATGGATCGTTCACAGATATCAGGTTTTCATCGCAGCATCTGAGTTAAATCCGGAACGTGTAAATGGGGCCCTAATCTAACCCATAGAGACAACACAGAGGCCGAGAGGATAAATAAATCCAGATATAAAGGAGAAGAGATCAGCGTCATAGAGATCAGCATCACAGAGATCAGCGTCACAGTGATCACCCACTGAGCCCTGAACCTGCACAAGAGGAACCATCACAGGCTTCAATGTCACCAAATGTTCCATAAGAAAATCAGCAGAAAATAAGATTCTCACACGGTTCATCATTTATATCCAGATGTTGTTCTTAAATTCTGGATGAGGATGCGGTCTACCGCAAGCCCTTCTCCGATAGGAGAGAGGCCCCCCCCCAACAAACATTACCCTTCACCTCCGGACCAAAAGGTACCTGCAAGATTCCAGATTTGATGTCCCTTTTCGCCGAAGCTACAAAGGGACCACAAATGCTCCCAGCATCCCCCTTGGCGTTAGCCGAGGTATCTGCCCGCAGAGCCGATAACGGTCGGTACTCTGCCAAAGCAGGAGGACCCAAGGTGTTTGCAGGGAGGTGCGGAACCTAACGGCCACGCACACCTCCCCTAGACCACCAGGAGGGACACCCAGGAGGGCTACTGCAGCCTTTCAAATCCTGTGGACACACAGCACACAAAAAGTGACACAGTGACAAAAATAAATAAGTAAATAAATGAATGTGCGCAGATATACTGCTCAGACATCCGGCCGGATCTATAACAATTTCTCTGATCCTAGCCAGAACGCTGGGAATCAAGAGGTGAGTGCCACAAGGTGAAGAGATCATGGTACCCGTGCTTCAACTGAGTGAGCCAGTACTCCCAGTGAGTTTCAGCACCTCAGGGTCACCATTCTCCGTGGCACAAAAGTACCTCGGCTCTAGACCCTCTCAGCCTCATGGCGAGACCCGGAGGGAACAGGTCACATCGGGGCAGCCATCGACCTGATTCCTCAGAACCAGCCCCGGAACACCTGCTTCCTACCATGCAGCACCCATCCCCAGCAGCCCCATACCGGCGTAGTTTGCCACCGGCATGAAAACTGATAAGAACAGATACTACACTTGATCTTAGCCAAAAGGCCGAGAAGCAGATTTGATGCTGCAGATTTCAATGTAAACTTAATAACTGAACACAGCTTCCAATCAGCAGTTACACATCCTGCACAGGATCCTGTACGTGTGAACATACCCTAAGGCTACTTTTACACTGCTCTCCTTTCTGGCCTTTAAGACCGTTTCCCATTGGTCATAACGGGGTCTGTTATTTTACAAGAGTGGGAGAAAAAGATGGCGCATGTATTAATTTTCCTCCTGCTATATACTTATCATTTTATAAAGGCCGGTGTGCTGCAGCATCATAATAACCGAATCCTATTCTTCACCAAACATTTGGGGCTTCTCAGCATTTACCAAAAAGCTTTTAAACAAATAGTAAAAGAGCTAAAAACACCAATGACCTGGAGCGTTCTACCCGACCTCCCCTCCCCCGATCACCATCAATATCATGGAGACCACACAACACACATTTCTTATCTCTTCCGGATCCTTCTATATGAAGGGATCAGCTGATCTTCTCCCTGTCTGATCTATTATCTGGAGGAGATTTATATTGTGTGATGATTTCTCCTTAGATAAGAAATGTGTGTTGTGTGGTCTCCATGATATTGATGGTGATCGGGGGAGGGGAGGTCGGGTAGAACGCTCCAGATCATTGGTGTTTTTAGCTCTTTTACTATTTGTTTAAAAGCTTTTTGGTAAATGCTGAGAAGCCCCAAATGTTTGGTGAAGAATAGAATATAAAATTGTGATGTCTGTGATTCAGGCTACTTAATTGTGATTAGATCAGGAACCTCTGGGGGAGATTAATAACAACCAATCAGATTGCTTCTTTCTTTTTGCAGAAGCTTTAATAAAGGGGTAGAACAGGATTGAAAAACTTATACCTTATCCTAATAATAGGGGTCTGATTACTGGGACCCTCCCCCCAGTGGCAGGACCCCCGCAATCTTACATCTTATCCTCTATCCTTTGGATAGGGGATAAGATGTTTGCAACAGAGTACCCCTTTAACCATATAGCTGTCATGATCAGTCCTATGGGGTTGACAGGGGGAAGGAGCTCCCCCTGTCCACCAACGTTGACCCCGCGATGTGATCGTGGGATCCCGTTGGTTGCCATGGCAGCAGAAGGCCCACAGATGGCCTCCTGTTTGCCTAGTACGGCAGCCTGTGAGGTCCAGCTATAGTCAGTGTGATACTGTGCTGCAATACAGAGGTATAGTATAATAGGTAAAAAGTGAAAAGTAAAAAAATTTAAAGGTTTTAAATATATTAATAAAGTGTATAAAAAAAGATACATTGCGCAATCAAACTATATATTGTCACCCAAAAAAAACAAAAAGAAAAAGAAATGGGCAAACCTATCCATAATAGGTATTGCCACATCTGTAATGACTTAAATTGATAATAGTATTTATCCTGCAATGTAAACGGGTAAAACAATAAAAATAAAAAATGAACCTTGACCCCTTAACGACACAAGACGTAAATGTATGTCCTGGGGCCTTGGTACTTAATGCAGCAGGACGTACATTTATGTCCTGTACATGACCCCCAGCAGCGGAGTGCTAACAGCAGTCAGGGACCCACCGGTAATGGCCCTGTGCCCAGGCTGCAAAGACTAAAAAAACTAACTTTAACTCACCTTCCCATGTTCCCTTGTTGCCCTGATATCCATGTCCCGGTCATCTTCCTGCTTTTTCGGGACGGTGATAGGCTGAGCGCACTGTCATGTAAGGAGCCCGGACCTCAGCACCCACAGATTACCCACCTCCTGGCCGCCCTGATGCTACACTAAGTGACTGCAGCCCCTGTAAGTAATCCCACAGTGTCTGATAAGGGGGGACAGCAGAGCAGCAGACTGAGAACATTAACCCCTGTAAGTCCTTAAACAGTGTCTGATAAGGGAGGGGGTGGCAGAGCAGCAGACTGAGGAGAACATTAACCCCTGTAAGTCCTTAAACAGTGTCTGATAAGGGAGGGGGTGGCAGAGCAGCAGACTGAGGAGAACATTAACCCCTGTAAGTCCTTAAACAGTGTCTGATAAGGGAGGGGGGTGGCAGAGCAGCAGACTGAGGAGAACATTAACCCCTGTAAGTCCTTAAACAGTGTCTGATAAGGGAGGGGGTGGCAGAGCAGCAGACTGAGGAGAACATTAACCCCTGTAAGTCCTTAAACAGTGTCTGATAAGGGAGGGGGTGGCAGAGCAGCAGACTGAGGAGAACATTAACCCCTGTAAGTCCTTAAACAGTGTCTGATAAGGGAGGGGGGTGGCAGAGCAGCAGACTGAGGAGAACATTAACCCCTGTAAGTCCTTAAACAGTGTCTGATAAGGGAGGGGGTGGCAGAGCAGCAGACTGAGGAGAACACTAACCCCTGTAAGTCCTTAAACAGTGTCTGATAAGGGGGGACAGCAGAGCAGCAGACTGAGGAGAACATTAACACCTATAAGTAATCACACAGTGTCTGATAAGGGAGAGGGTGGCAGAGCAGCAGACTGAGGAGAACATTAACCCCTGTAAGTCCTTAAACAGTGTCTGATAAGGGAGGGGGTGGCAGAGCAGCAGACTGAGGAGAACATTAACCCCTGTAAGTCCTTAAACAGTGTCTGATAAGGGAGGGGGTGGCAGAGCAGCAGACTGAGGAGAACATTAACCCCTGTAAGTCCTTAAACAGTGTCTGATAAGGGAGGGGGGTGGCAGAGCAGCAGACTGAGGAGAACATTAACCCCTGTAAGTCCTTAAACAGTGTCTGATAAGGGAGGGGGTGGCAGAGCAGCAGACTGAGAAGAACATTAACCCCTGTAAGTCCTTAAACAGTGTCTGATAAGGGAGGGGGTGGCAGAGCAGCAGACTGAGGAGAACATTAACCCCTGTAAGTCCTTAAACAGTGTCTGATAAGGGAGGCGGTGGCAGAGCAGCAGACTGAGGAGAACACTAACCCCTGTAAGTCCTTAAACAGTGTCTGATAAGGGGGGACAGCAGAGCAGCAGACTGAGGAGAACATTAACCCCTGTAAGTCCTTAAACAGTGTCTGATAAGGGAGGGGGTGGCAGAGCAGCAGACTGAGGAGAACACTAACCCCTGTAAGTCCTTAAACAGTGTCTGATAAGGGGGGACAGCAGAGCAGCAGACTGAGGAGAACATTAACACCTGTAAGTAATCACACAGTGTCTGATAAGGGAGGGGGTGGCAGAGCAGCAGACTGAGGAGAACATTAACCCCTGTAAGTCCTTAAACAGTGTCTGATAAGGGAGGGGGTGGCAGAGCAGCAGACTGAGGAGAGCATTAACCCCTGTAAGTCCTTAAACAGTGTCTGATAAGGGAGGGGGGTGGCAGAGCAGCAGACTGAGGAGAACACTAATCCCTGTAAGTCCTTAACCCCTTAAGGACGCAGCCCTTTTTCGCAATTCTGGACCCTCACACATGTCTTTTGGCCCAGAGGGGAAGGGAAGGTTGTTGTGGGCCCTTCTGATTTAGGTGAGAGTGATAGGGAGGAATAAATCCAGATATAAAGGATTAAGAGAAGGAGAGATCAGCGTCACAGAGATCAGCGTCACAGAGATCACCCACTGAGCCCTAAAGCTGCACAAGAGGAACCATCACAGGCTTCAATGTCACCAAATACAAAAAAATCACCAAATGTTCCATAAAAAACAGCAGAATAGAGGAGTTTTATACAAGACGCTGATCACTGATCACTGATCACACACCGATGTTGTCCTCAAGGTCATCTAACCCCTTAAGGACTGGGACAATTTTAATTTTGCATTTTAATGTTTTCCTCACTGTCTTCTGAAAGTCTTAATGCTTTTATATTTCCCTCCACAGACCCATGTGACGCTTCTGTTTGTTTTTTTCAAATGAGCAAAATAGAAGCATAAAAAAAATCAACCACAATTCTGTTCTTCACCCAACATTTGGGGCTTCTCAGCATTTGCCAAAAAGCTTTTAAACAAATAGTAAAAGAGCTAAAACCACCAATGACCTGGAGCGTTCTACCCGACCTCCCCTCCCCCGATCACCATCAATATCATGGAGACCACACAACACACATTTCTTATCTGAGGAGAAATCATCACACAATATAAATCTCCTCCAGATAATAGATCAGACAGGGAGAAGATCAGCTGATCCCTTCATATAGAAGGATCCGGAAGAGATAAGAAATGTGTGTTGTGTGGTCTCCATGATATTGATGGTGATCGGGGGAGGGGAGGTCGGGTAGAACGCTCCAGGTCATTGGTGTTTTTAGCTCTTTTACTATTTGTTTAAAAGCTTTTTGGTAAATGCTGAGAAGCCCCAAATGTTTGGTGAAGAATAGATAGGGATAATGTTGTGTAATGATCCGATGACAGTTGAGGTTTTGCTCTTATGTTTCTCTATGGAGATCTCACAGATAAGTATTTGGGGGGGGGGGTCTATCAGGTCTTATATCTGGGATCACGCTTGTTTTATTCTGGATATAGAGGAGTATTAGGCCCAGACAATGTGCAGAATATAGATTCCCACAATCCATTACTTCATCTAACCCCTTAAGGACTCAGACAATTTAATTTTTACGTTTTCGTTTTTTCCTCCTCGCCTTCAAAAAATGATAACTCTTTTATATTTTCATCCACAGACTAGTACGAGCGCTTGTTTTTTGCGCGACCAGTTGTCCATTGTAATGCCAATACTCACTTTACCATAAAATTTATGGCGCAACCAATAAAATACTATTTGTGTGGTGAAATTAAAAAGAAAACTGCAATTTTGCTAATTTTGGAAGGTTTCGTTTTCACACCGTACAATTTACGGTAAAAATTATACATGTTTTTTATTCTTTGGGTCAATACGATTAAATTGATACCCATGATTATACACTTTTCTATTACTGTTGCGCTTAAAAAAAATCGCAAACTTTTTAACCAAATTAGTACATTTAAAATCCCCCTATTTTGAAGACCTATAACTTTTTCATTTTTCCGTATAAGCGGCGGTATGAGGGCTCATTTTTTTTGCTGTGATCTGTACTTTTTATTAATACCATATTTGCTTATGTAAAACTTTTAATCCATTTTTTATTAAAAAAAAAACAATTTTATAAATTGAATTGTTATAAAAAATAATCTATTTTGGACTTTTTTTTTTACGTTCACGCCGTTCACCTTACGGTAGCATTAATATTTTATTTTAATAGTTCAGATATTTATGCATGCTGCGATACCAAATATGTATATAAAATATTTTTTTAACACTTTTTGGGGGTGAAATAGGGAAAATGAGACAATTTACATTTTTATTGGAGGAGGGTTTTTTTTCCAATTTTTTTACTTTTTTTTGCTTTTATCTTTACACTTTAATAGTCCCCATAAGGGACTATTTATAGCAATCACTCGATTGCTAATCCTATTCAGTGCTATGTATAGGACATAGCACTGATCAGTGTTATCGGTCATCTTCTGCTCTGGTCTGTGGGAATGCAGATCAGAGCAGAAGATGCCGGGAAGGCCGCGGAGCCAGGTAAGGAGACCTCTGTCTGCCGTGCTGGATGATCGGATCACCGCGGCAGCGCTGCGGGTGATCCGATCATCCATTTAAGTGACCCCGATGCTGCAGATGCCGTGATCTGTATTGATCACGGCATCTGAGGGGTTAATGGCGGACATCCGTGGGATCGCGGGTGTCCGCCATTACGAACGGGTCCCTGGCTGCGATCAGCAGCCGGGACCTGCCGCGCATGATCCGGGCATCGTTCCGATGCTCGCGGTTATGCTTAGGACGTAAATGTACGTCCTGGTGCGTTAAGGGGCTAAACGCCTTCCCTACACAAGGCCCCGGGATAAAGGGATTATAGAGAAGAAGAACTCTCCGGAACACTTCAGATCTGAGATACAAGAACAATTGGTTAATGGTCACCGATCACTGTTCAGAAGATATTTACTAATATAAGATTTGGTTGTCCTGAGACTTGTAGTTCTCCTGAGATTTCGGTTGATTTCTCCCGGTCTGTGTTAGACTAAGAGGCTCGGTCCACCCTGGGTTCTGCACGAGCTCCCATTTATCTGAGCAGGTGATCAGGGGTCTTCACAGGGGCATTTCATGATGAACTGTACAAGGAATACTTCCCTAACCTACATTTTCTTAGTTTCTACGAGACACAACTTTCTTGAGTGCATCCAGGCACATTGGTTGTGAAACACTGCTCTGAGTATTGTAGGTCTCCAATCCACTGCCCAGACCATGATACCTGCTACTTAGCATGCTGGGAGTTGTAGTTTTGCAACAGCTGGAGGCACCCTGGTTGGAAGAGATCAGCCTCAGCCTAAGAAACAGAAAGACAGAGCAGTGAGCTTTGTGACTACAGCCGCCCGAACAGTGTTCAGAGTAGTAACAGGTGACCCCGCTCTGGGACACCACATTATTATCAGGAAGACATAATGTTTGTGCTCCTTAGGGTCTATTCACACAGCAGAATTCCACCTCAAATTAAAGCCCATAGACTCCTAAGGGATTCCGATAGCGTAAATTCAGGTGTGTGAATGGGAGTGCGGAATCCCTTAGAAGTCTATGGGCTTTAATTTGAGGAGGAATTACGCAATGAAAATTTAAAAGTGTGAATAGACTGAGAGGAGGAATAAATCCAGATAGAAAGGATAAGAGAAGGAGAAGAGATCAGCGTCACAGAGATCAGCGTCACAGAGATCAGCGTCACAAAGATCAGCGTCACAGGGATCAGCGTCACAGAGATCAGCGTCACAGGGATCAGCATCACAGGGATCAGCGTCACAGAGATCAGCGTCACAGAGATCAGCGTCACAGGGATCAGCGTCACAGGGATCAGCGTCACAGAGATCAGCGTCACAGGGATCAGCGTCACAGAGATCAGCGTCACAGGGATCAGTGTCACAGAGATCAGCGTCACCGAGATCAGCGTCACAGAGATCAGCGTCACAGGGATCAGCGTCACAGGGATCAGCGTCACAGAGATCAGCGTCACAGGGATCAGCGTCACAGAGATCAGCGTCACCGAGATCCCCCACTGAGCCCTGATCCTACATGTTCTCTACACGGTCCTGGTCGCTGATCACACAGATGTCGTCCCACGGTCACTTTCTTATACAGAATTCTCCATCCAGTAGATGACGACTTCCTAAGACTGAGTTCACACGGTGTTTGTCTCCATTTTGCTGTAAACAAGAACATAATGAACTATTTTATTGTCACATTAAATAAGAAACAAATTCATTATAACCTGTTTATTCATAATATAAATAAAGAGAAACAGATTCCAATGTTATTATTAGTTATATATAAATCAGAAACACAGAGAAAAATCATCATAATCCTATTCTTCACCAAACATTTGGGGCTTCTCAGCATTTACCAAAAAGCTTCTAAACAAATAGTAAAAGAGCTAAAATCACCAATGACCTGGAGCGTTCTACCCGACCTCCCCTCCCCCGATCACCATCAATATCATGGAGACCACACAACACACATTTCTGATCTGAGGAGAAATCATCGCACAATATAAGGGCGCAATTTACTATTCATTTTAGAAGCTTTTATTCTTTCTAGATTTGTTGCATGTGTTTGGCGCAGGCACAAATTGTGCCTGCGCCAAACACATGCAACAAACTTAGAAAGAATAAAAGCTTCTAAAATGAAACCCATGGGGGACATGTATCAATGTTGGTGTATGTTAGACTATATTGTGGACATTTTCAGGTTGTGCAAATTTTGCGCAATTGCACCATTTCAGCACAAGCCTCATTATAAATTGGGCGGAAACTTCAAACTTGAATCACTCTTCCACGGGGCCGGAGCATTGTAACGTCATGCTCCGCCCCCTCAATGCAAGCCTATGGGAGGGGGCGTGACAGCTGTCACGCCCCCTCCCATAGGCTTGCATTGAGGGGGAGGAGCCGTGACGTCAGTCATCAGACTCGGAGCCAGCATGCTCTGGGGACAATGAAGGTAAAGGGGGAAAAAAAAGCTTGCACTCACCATCCAAGGAAAATTCTTTATTTCACCGTGTCAGGCATGACGTGCTGGTGGGTGAAGCGGGGACCGGAACAGACTGTTTCACACTGCTCAGGCGCTTCTTCCAGCCGGTATACATACGCGACGCTATTTATTAGCGCTCTGGGAGTCGGCGTCTGTGGTCACGTGTAACAACAAAAGGGTCATGGGATGAAAACAAAAGCGGCATGTGCAGTTACGCAACAATGAAATCATTCTACAAATATGCTGATACATGGTAAGTGGTTCTCTCTTTATAATCTGTATGGAAGATCCAATTGTCAGTGTTTAGGATCTCATTGAACGAGGAACGGGGCAAGTTCGACTGTTGAGACCCAATGCCCCTGTAGCCTCTAGTTTCAGAATCCAGGCTGCCTCTTTTTTCAACAGGGCAGAATGTCTGTCACCTCCATTCGGTAGGGCTTTCACTCTTTTGATGCCGGCAAATTTTAAGAGATTAGGGTCGCGGTTGTGGACTTCCTTCATGCGGGCGATTAGCTTGGGTGCACCTATCCCGGTTCGAATAGACCTAATGTGCGCCCGAAATCGCACAAAAAAAGGACGTATTGTCTTGCCCACATAAAAGAAGCCACACGGGCAAAAAATGGTGTACACCAAGTACGAAGTACGGCATGTAACCAGGTCGTTCAGAGTATGGACATGACCTCCTAGTTGAAATGTTCTGGTGGCCAAGTTCTGAGAACAAAAGGAGCAATGTCTACAAGGGTAGTTACCCTTTGGGAGTCATCTTTTTTAACCAATTAATACTAGTTTGGGGCGGATCAAGTAACTCAATTCTGGATGTTTTTAATGTATCACCTATTGTACGATTTTTTCTGTAGGTGATTAATGGGGAGTTTTTTGCTATGCCCTTTAAATCTACGCCAGACTCGATAATATACCAATTGTTGCGTATTGCGTTGGCTACAACGTTATTCATATTGGAATTGGCCAATGAAAAAATGAAACGCTGTGGTTTGGTTGTAAGACATGGTTTTGGGTTTAAAAGGGTAGCTCTCGGGGTTGCCGCAGCTCTTTCGTAACCGACATTGATCACCTTAGGTGGATAACCTCTTGCAATCAAGCGGTTCTTTAAATCATCTGCCTGAGACTGAAAAGTAGCTTCGTCACTATTAATCTTTTTGAGACGTAGAAATTTAGAAAAAGGGACGCTTTTTTTAACATGATGTGGATGTGAACTGTTAAAATGCAACAGGGAGTTGTGGGCAATTGATTTTCTGTAACCTTGTGAATGTAATGACCCATCCCGTACGCTGAATTTTACATCCAAAAAAGTAAGTTCGGTGTCCCCAAACTTGGACGTGAACAACATGTTTTCTTGGTTGGTCGTACTCATATAGGTAACAAAAGAGTTAAACCTGTCGTGTGTGCCCTCCCATATAATTAGGACGTCATCGATGAACCAAAGGCACAATTTAATATTAGAGACAGAAGGGTTACTCTGGAATTAGACGTAACAGCGTTCAAACGCCGGGAGACCGGGGTGCCCATCGCAGTCCCGGTCTCCTGCCTATTCCATGTCTCACCTTCCCTAAACTCATTGTGGGGCAATATAAATTGGAGGGCTTCACTGACAAACGTGATAAATTCAGGTGTTTTTTCGGTTTAAGTCAGGATTTCACAGACAGCCCGTACACCCGCATCATGTGGGATGCAGGTGTACAGGCTCTCAACATCTACAGAAGCTAAGTGGTAGGTGTCAGACCAATGGAAGTTTTCAAGTTGTGTAAGCAGATCACTGGTGTCCTTCACATAAGATGAAGTGGAGAGAAGTATAGGTTTCAGTAACCACTCTAAATATTGGGAGAGGTACTCAGTTGCAGAGCCGATCCCGGCGACGATAGGTCGCCCCGGGGGATCGGCTCTGCGACTTGTGCACCTTCGATAGGAAATACCATTTCGCGTGGCGAGGAATTCATTTTTCAGCAGTGGATTGTGTAATCAGTCCCTGTTCACATTTAATTCTAAGGAAGGTCCGGAGTGAGTTTAGTGTTTTGCCCGTCGGTTTTCCAGTCGTTTATACGTGGCGGTATCGCCTAACAGGCAATCTTTTTTCCGTTTCGTACATAGAGCTGTACATAAGTACAGTACTGCCGCCTTTATCAGCTTTTAAGACCCTCAAATCTGGACGGGACTGAAGTCACTTAACCTGTTGGGGATGAAGGACGTATGCATACGCCCTTGCGTCCTGGTACTTAAGGACGAAGGGCGTATCCATACGCCCGTGGGAATTTCGGCCCCCGCCGCGCTCCGGGCTATAGTGGTCTCTAGACTGTAGCCCTCCAGATGTTGCAAAACTACAACTCCCAGCATGCCCAGACAGCTGTTTGCTGTGTGGGCATGCTGGAATTTGTAGTTTTGCAACAGCTGGAGGTCGGCAGTTTAGAGACCACTGCACAATGATCTCTATACTGCCCTCTAGATCTTGCAAAACTACAACTCCTAGCATGCCCACACAGCTGTTTGCTGTCTGGGCATGCTGAGAGTTGTAGTTTTGCAACATCTGGAGGTCCACAGTTTGGAGATCCCTGTTCAGTGGTCTCTAAATTGTAGCACTCCAGATGTTGCAAAACTACAAATTCCAGCATGCCCACACAGCAAACAGCTGTCTCAGCATGCTGGGAGTTGTAGTTGCATACCTCCAGCTGTTGCATAACTACATCTCCCAGCATGCCCTTCTGTGATCAGACATGCTGGGAATTGTAGTTTTGCAACAGCTGGAGGCACACTGGTTGGAAAATACTGAGTTAGGTAACAGAACCTAACTGAAGGTTTTCCAACCAGTGTGCCTCCAGCTGTTGCAAAACTACAACTCCCAGCATGTACTGACAGACCGTGCATGCTGGGAGTTGTAGTTTTGAAACAGCTGGAGGTTTGCCCCCCCCCCCCCATGTGAACGTACAGGGTACATTTACACGGGCGGGTTTACAGCAAGTTTCCTGCTTCAAGTATGAGCTGCGGCAAATTTTTCGCCGCAGCGCAAATTCCTAGCGGGAAACTCACCGTAACCCGCCAGTGTGAATGTACCCTAAAAACACTACACTACACTAACACCTAATAAAGAGTAAAACACAACACATACACCCCCTTACACTGTCCCCCCCAATAAAAATGAAAAACGTATTGTACAGCAGTGTTTCCAAAACGGAGCCTCCAGCTGTTGCAAAACAACAACTCCCAGCATTTCCGGACAGCCACTGATTGTCCAGGCATGCTGGGAGTTTAGCAACAGCTGGAGGCACCCTGTTTGGGAATCACTGGCGTAGAATACCCCTATGTCCACCCCTATGCAATCCCTAATTCAGTCCTCAAATGCGCATGGCGCTCTCTCCTTGAAATACGACAGGGCTCCAAAGTGAAACAGTTTAGGGCCACATATAGGGTATGTCCGTACTCGGGAGAAATTGCACTACAAATTTTGGGGGGTATTTTCTCCTTTTACCCCTTATGAAAAGGAAAAGTTGGGGTCTACACCAGCCTGTTAGTGTAAAAAAAAAATTTTTTTACACTAACATGCTGGTGTTGCCCTTTACTTTTTATTTTCACAAGAGGTAAAAGGAAAAAAAGACACCCAAAATTTGTAACGCAATTTCTCCTGAGTACGGAGATACCCCATATGTGGGCGTAAAATGCTCTGCGGGCGCACAACAAGGCTCAGGAGTGAGAGCACACTATGTACATTTGAGGCCTAAATTGGTGATTTGCACAGGGGTGGCTGATTTTACAGCGGTTCTGACATAAATGCTAAATAATAAATACCCACATGTGACCCCATTTTGGAAACTACACCCCTCACGGAATGTAATAAGGGGTACAGTGAGCATTTACGCCCCACAAGTGTCTGACAGATTTTTGGAACAGTGGTCCGTGAAAATGAAAAATGTAATTTTTTTGTTTGCACAGCCCACTATTCCAAAGATCTGTCAAACACCAGTGGGGTGTAAATGCTCACTGTACCCCTTATTACATTCCGTGAGGGGTGTAGTTTCCAAAATGGGGTCACATGTGGGGGGGTCCACTGTTCTGGCTTTGTAAATGCACATGGCCCCCGACTTCCATTCCAAACAAATTATCTCTCTAAAAGCTCAATGGCGCTCCTTCTCTTCTGAGCATTGTAGTTCGCTCGCAGTGCACTTGACGTCCAAACATGGGGTATTTCCATACTCAGAAGAAATGGGGTTACAAATTTTGGCGGCATTTTCTCCTATTACCCTTTGTAAAAAAGTAAAATTTGGGGAAAAACCAGCATTTTAGTGGAAAAATATATTTTTTTTCATTTACACATCCGACTTTAACAAAAAGTTGTCAAACACCTGTGGGGTGTTAAGGCTCACCGTACCCCTTGTTACGTTCCTTGAGGGGTGTCGTTTCCATAATAGTGTGCGATGTGGAGTTTTTTGCTGTCCTGGCACCATAGGGGCTTCCTAAATGGGACATGCCCCCCAAAAACCATTTCAGAAAAACTCTCTCTCCTAAATCCCATTGTTGCTCCTTCACTTCTGAGCCCTCTAGTGCACCCGCCGAACACTTGACATACACATATGAGGTATGTGCTTACTCGAGAGAAATTGGGTTACAAATTTTGAGAGGATTTTTTTCCTTTTACCCCTTGTAAAAATTCAAAAACTGGGTCTACAAGAACATGCGAGTGTAAAAAAATGAAGATTTTGAATTTTCTCCTTCACTTTGCTGCTATTCCTGTGAAACACCTAAAGGGTTAACACACTTACAGAATATCATTTTGAATACTTTGAGGGGTGCAGTTTTTATAATGGGGTAATTTATCAGGTATTTCTAACCAGAAGACCCTTCAAATCCACTTCAAACCTGAACTGGTCCCTGAAAAATTCTGATTTTGAAAATTTTGCGAAAAATTTGAAAATTGTTGCTGAACTTTGAAGCCCTCTGATGTCTTCCAAAAGTAAAAACACGTCAATTTTATGATGCAAACATAAAGTAGACATATTGCATATGTGAATCAATATATAATTTATTTGGAATATCCATATTCCTTATAAGTAGAGAGCTTCAAAGTTAGAAAAATGTAAAATTTTCTAATTTTTCATGAAATTTTTGCATTTTTCACCTAGAAATGATGCAAGTATCGCCGAAAATTTACCACTAACATAAAGTAGAATATGTCACGAAAAAACAATCTCGGAATCAAATATATAAGTAAAAGCATTCCAGAGTTATTAATGCTTAAAGTGACAGTGGTCAGATTTGCAAAAAATGCTCCTGTCCTTAGGGTCATAATGAGCTCCGTCCCCAAGGGGTTAAAGGGGTACTCCTGGGAAAACCTTTTTTTCTTTTAAATCAACTGGTGGCAGAAAGTTAAACATATTTGTAAATTACTTCTATTAAAAAATCTTAATCCTTCCTGTACTTATTAGCTACTGAATATTACAGAGGAAATTCTTTTCTTTTTGGAATGCTCTCTGATGACATCACGAGCACAGTTCTCTCTGCACTGTGCTCGTGATGTCATCAGTGTTTCAAAAAGAAAGGAATTTCCTCTGTAGCATTCAGCAGCTAATAAGTACTGGAAGGATTAAGATTTTTTAATAGAAGTAATTTACAAATATGTTTAACTTTCTGCCACCAGTTGATTTAAAAGAAAAAAGGTTTTCACTGGAGTACCCCTTTAAGTGCTCTTCTCTCACCCTCGCTGAGTATATGTCTAGGATTGGGATACAACAAAGCCTTGACGTCTCGTTCCACTGCCCTCGTGAAGAAATCAATAGAGCTGGGGATAGGGGGAGAGTACGCGGAGGGATTCCCTCCTCTAAAGGACAACACCTCAGTTTGGGTAGATAGATCAGAATCAACCTTAACTTCTGTCAGGGAACAAAGGGTAGTTAACACTTCACGGTCCTCTGGGGTTGCCGCCATAATAGGGGGGAAACCGAGGTGGCCAATCACAGCTGGAATCTCGCCTTCCTTATAGACCTTCTCTGGTGGATTGCTCAGGTATTTGCTAAACATTTTATGTAAATTTATTTTACGAGTGGCCTTCAACAAATCAATTATAAACTGAGTAGGGTTAAAACCCTCTTGTAAGCCAAAATTGAGGCCCTTAGATAGTAACGACCGACAGTCCTCCGATAATGGCATCTCTGTGAGGTTCACAACATTGTCCTCCAATATGATTAGTCCTTCCAAGATACCCCCTTCCTCTTCTGTTTGGGGGGATGTTTCTTCCTCTTTCCTCTCCCCCTTCTAGTCCTTTTCCTAAAGGGACAGCCACCATGAGGTCACTCTTGGCGTCCACAGATGAAGTCGCTCCTTGCCCAGTCTTATTGGCACGAGAGGTATCGTCCGATTGGCTACCCTCCGAGTCAGAGGTCCAAAAGTCAGATGGATGACGTAGAGGGTTGCCACGTCTACGATTGAATGGGGATCTCCGATTTTTCTTGTTGCTAAAAATTTCTTTTATTCCATGTGAAAATTTGCGACATATCGTAGTCTGCTTTATCTCGTACAAATTTTTCTCTTTTTCTTTCCATAATTTCTGATTGAGTTACTGAGATCTTTTTCTCCAGTTTTTTCAAGAAGTTGTGGTAAATAGTCTCGCTTGTTTTTGTCCGATATTCGATTTTGGTCTTACAGAGATCGGCAGTAACACCTTCATACTCTTTTTTATTTTTTTCCAAAATGATTTTGGTAAGCCTCTGACCATGCTCCAGGTGTGCTTGGTCCCAGTCTGCCTCGTGGTGTGTGCCCACTGACAATGTAGGACTCTAAAGAATTTATAGTCCAAAAGAGACGGCACTCTTTATCTGCCAGAGTAGTGATGCGTTGTTCTAAACACTTAATACCCATCACCGACAGGTAATCTTTGTCGTTACATGACAAGAAATATGCCCCCGCCTCCACCGGTTAGCCTGGACCCTTGATTCAGAATTCTCAGGAACTGATTGCGAATCCACTTCCATGGTTTCAATTGCCGTATTTCTACTCTTCTGAAGTGTGCTCAGGACAAGGACTAAAAGTCCATATAGCAATAAAGATGAAGAGATGGAAAAGAGATTGTCCGGCACTGCTAGACTAAGGTGAGCAAAAGCAAAAAGCGGTGTGGATGGTCCTGACTGTCCTGATACTGAAATCTTGGGTGCGGTGGTGCAGAGCTCAACGGCAGAATGTGGACAATGAAGGTAAAGGAAAAAACAAAGCTCGCACTCACCATCCAAGGAAATGCTCCGGGGACAGATGGTAACGGGGTGCTGTGTGCAAGATCACCTTTGGATAGGGGATAAAATGTCTTAGTGTCGGAGTACCCCTTTAAATAATTGCTGTTTGATGTTTCTCTCTATTTTGCTATTTAACCCCTTACTGCATATTGACGTTTATAAATGTCCATAAGCGTCTCCTGAGGTATGACACGCTCAGCAGGTGAGAGTGCATCATACCAGATGTCTGGCATTAACCCTTTAGACGCGGCAATGAAATTGAAAGTAAAAGCTTCCCGGTAGCTCAGTCGGGCTCATCGGGACCATCGCGGTAAAATCGCGATGTCCAGATCAGCTAGGACACAGCAGAAGGGTGCCTTACCTGCCTCCTGTGCATCCGATCGGCAAATGATTGCTCCAAACCTGAATTCCATGGTTGAGCAATCAACCGCCGATAACACTGATCAATGCAATGCAATGGATATGATCAGTGTATTGAATTAATGTACTGCATGTTATAGTCTTCTAACACTGCAAAAAAACAAAGTGAAAAAAAAAGTTAATAAAGATCATTTAACCCCTTCCCTAACAAAAGTCTGAATCACCCCCCTTTTCCCATAAAAAAAAAACTTGTAAATAAAATTAAAATATAAACATAGGTGGTATCGCTGCATGCGTAAATGTTCGAACTATAAAAATATGACAATAATTAAACAGCACAGTCAATTATGTCGGCGCAAAACAATTCCAAAGTCCAAAATAGCATATTTTTGGTCACTTTTTATACCATAAAAAATTAATGAAAAGCGATCAAAAAGTCCGATCAAAACAAAAATGGAACCTATAAAAACTTGAGATCACGGCATAAAAAATAAATATGCAGAAAAATAAAATAGTTATAGGGGTCAGAATAGGACAATTTTAAACGTATACATTTTCCTGCATGTAGTTCTGATTTTTTCCAGAAGTACGACAAAAACAAAACTATATAAGTAGGGGATCATTTTAATCGTATGGACCTACAGAATAAAGAGAAGGTGTCATTTTTACCCAAAAATGTACTGTGTAGAAACGGAAGCCCCCAAAAGTTACAAAATGGCTTTTTTCTTCCATTTTGTCGCACAGTTATTTTTTTTTCGTTTTGCTGTAGATTTTTGGATAAAATGATTGATATCATTACAAAGTAGAATTGGTGATGCAAAAAATAAGCCATAATTTGGATTTTTAGCTGCAAAATTGAAAAGGTTATGATTTTTAAAAGGTGATAAGGAAAAAACAAAAAGGAAAAATCGCCAAAGAGGGAAGGGGTTAATTTATAGTAAGGATATTATTTCATCGTATTATTTATACATTTAGATCAGGTCGCAAAATGTTGCTGGTGATTTTTCCTTAGAGGAAGATTCTTCTCCTACACCGGGTCCCTCTCAAGAAATTGGTGTCTCTTGTGGAATAAACTGTACGAAGAAGAAAACATTTATAGGAGCGGGAAGCATTGGTTTTGGTTGAAGAGGTTCGTGTTACCACAAATTGGCCAAATCAGATTTTATCATTTTATTTAGGCCCCTTTCACACTACAGGTATCATCCTGCTTGTTTACTGTCGGTATTTTACAATAACGGATGGAAAAAAATGGATGCAATAATTGGTAATAATGGATGATAACTGATGACCATCATCCGTTATTTTTAATGTGTTTTTTTTTGTTTTTTAAAACCTAATGTTATTACCAGTTACATCCTTTTTTTTTTAAATCAGGTTTTTAACCCTTTTTTTGTAAAGCTGTACTGAGCATGCTCAGTACAAAAAACGGATGTTAAAAAACCGGACAATAACTGATGATAACGGATGATTTTTTTTGAACATCCTGTTCCCATAGACTTAAATGTTAAATTTTAACGTCCGGTTTTTCACCATTTTTATTTGCCAGACCAAAAAGTGTGCCGGCAAAAATAACTGACATTAGTAAAAATGGACATGTCTGATGCAAAAGGATGTTCAAAAAATCCCATTGACAGGAATGAGATTTTTTGGCGGCCGTTTTCAGGACTTTTTGCCGGGAGTAATAGCGGAGGTTTTTTACAGGATGATACCTGTAGTGTGAAAGGGACCAAAAAAAGGTGAAGTAACCTGAGGCAAAACACTGCGCAATGACATCACATATTAACAAACCACTTCCAACACAAAACCCCCACAAAAGAAGCAATTTGAAGAGCCGCACTTGCTTGGAATTAAACAGTGTAGCGTCTGACACTTTTCTACATGTCCCTGATAGCAGTCTTAGATTTTTGCAAAAAAAGCACCCTTACGCAAAAAAAACTAAAACATCCATACATTTTTTGCGCAATTCATACATACAAGTCCACGTTGAGGAAACAATAGAGGAGGCACTGGATTGCAGTTACTTGGTAGCGAGAAACGTCCCGTCAGTCATTGTTTGTATCCGAGACCTGAGGAATAAAGTACCAAGTAACTGCCATCCAGTGCCTCCTCTATTGTTTCCTCAACATGGTTTTTCTACCTCCTTGTCTTCCGAGGATTGAGCACGGTTTATGTTACCTCTGTAGTGCCAAGGTGGACGAACTATTACTTTCCAGTAGCCAGTGATTTCATAAGGTACGTGGCAGTGCCGTACTCTCTTTTCTCTAATTGAATGATACATACAAGTCCACTGCATAAACTGGTGTATGGTACACCAAACCGTAGACAACTTTGCAAAATCATCCACCAAAAAATAAAACGCAGCACAAATGAGCAATTGTAGAAGAGAAAAGTGGTGTAAAGGCAATGATCCACGTCCCCCATTGCAGCATTTGAGTTAGAGAATAACCGGGCTGGTGATTGATGGATGTGGGAGAGTGATAGATGCGGGCAGATGAAAGATGCGGGAGAGTGACAGATGCGGTCCGGCGGGTGGCCGGGGAGCAGAAATATGACACTACGGCAATGTAATTTCATATTTCCCGCCGGAGCCTTGATCACATTACAGTGCCGTACTTTCATATTTCTGTGAATTGGCAGGCTCTGCTCTCCGGCCACCCGCCCACTAGCTGTTGCAAGACTACAACTCCCAGCATGCTCTTACAGTGAGGAGGATTTATCTGAGCAGGCTATCAGGGGTCTTCACGGTAGAATTTTATGGTGAACTGTACAAGTGATATGGATTTTATCAGTGCTCTTGTAGCTATCTTACTCCAGGCCAAATCCGTATACAGAATTTATATACCGAAGTATAGCAAAGTAAATCAAACAGAGCCATGTCGGTTTCAAATGCTTCTCTGCCTTTATTCAGTCCTTCACTTGGCTATATTACCTCTGTAATTAGCATAAGTTCCCACCCTCACTAGTGGGATGTTCTAGCATATAGGGAGTGAGCACATAGCATAGGGGATGGGCATTGTCCTCATGGCCATCGACTTCCTCTACACGATGGTGGGAGAGAGCAGATGGGGGAGTAGCATTGTCCTCATGGCTGACAACTTCCTCTACACGATGGTGGGAGCAAGATGGGAGAGAGCAGATGGGGGAGGGGTGGACAAGTAACAGAAGTATGGAGTCTTCACCCTAAATGGGCATTTTACATATACAGTATATAAAATTTATATATACACACATATACATCTATCACAGGCCCCCCTAAAATGACCATTTTCCCTTTCCCTAATTTCCATCATCCTAACTCATCTACCCCAATGTGTGTTCTCAAACGCTTCACTGTACTTTAGACGACCCATGGCTTGTCCATTGACCCTCTTAGCCTCAGACTTTACACATATGGAGTCAGATGCTGTCCCTATGGTTCACTGGTGTTATAGATGGCATTAAAGCTCTGTAATGGGATATAGGCTTCATCTGTAATTTCAAAGTCCACATTTGTCATCACTGGCGTGGCATTCTCGACGGTCGTCTCACACTTTTTCATTAGGCAAGGCAAAACACAACAAAGCAAGATTATTAGAATTATACAATGTCACATCGTAACAATCCGCAATGATTATCTTTCCCTTTGGAACAACCATGGTTATGCATAGACATAGATTTAACAGTTATCAGAGATACATCTTTACGGGATCATCATATGTAATCGTTTCTTTCCTCACTTATTTCCTGCATAGGTTTTGAAGAAATGGGTGACAATTACAGAATCTGGTATAATTTTACAAAAGGTTCTTAATTGTATACTTTACTGTATCTATAATTAGGGATCAGTACAATTAGACAAGGAGATACTGATATTGACCTACCCCAGGCAGTTAGATGAAGTCTACTCATATTCTCTGAAACAGGTAAGATGTTTATGGAGCGTGTTGCTCAGGTACCTTTTATTGTTTTTACCTAGGTCATATCTCAGATGTAAATGATGACGTCTGTACAAACCTTCTTTCTGCATTGTTGAATCCTGAGGCGACCCAATGTACTGACATTACTACACACATAGCTCCCCTCTGCTTAGTGTATGGGGTCATATATGTTACCATGGGGTACAAGACTGCTGGCACATACATTTTCTTACCAACTCCCTAGATGCCGTCTTTGCCCTGTACCACCTCTTTCTTCTTCCATTGGTCTCTCTCAGCATGCATAGCTGGTTCCTGCAAGAGACCTAACCAGAAAATTCCATATTGCCCATCCACCTGTACACTTTGGACCATAACTGTGGGGGGACAGGAGCACTGCAGCCTTGGCAGCCTCCTTCACCATTAAGTCTTCCTGGCTTCTGGGGTTGTTTCCTTCATGTGGCTCTGATCTTTACAATGGCCACTTTCTCTGGCCGCTCGCGGATTTTGAACACTTGAATTACAAACTACAGATTAGTTCGCTCAAAGGATTCAAGAACACTTTTACTCCAATAGGCCTATACTTGTGGGCAGTAATTAAAGTGTACCCGTACCCATTATGTCATACCTTCAGATATCTTACACATCTCAGTGAATTCCTTCAACTCTACTTCTCTGAACCACCAGCTCAGATCAAGTGGTTTATTGTAGTAGAACTTCATTCTGCGTGTGGTCATCATATATCCTGTCTTATGTATTACATCTTTACATTACTTGGAATAAGCTAACATAACTCAGCATCAACCATGGATTCTCTCATATCCTATCATGGCTCTTGAATTTTTAACCTTATAAGCTTAAGACAATCAGCATCTTCGTATTATACTAAATATCATTATAAAGTTATTCACTCAGAATTGATGTTATTCAGATAAATGCAATGTAGAATGTATAGGTATATCATATTGTGAATGCAGGTACTATAAACACATTCGAATTTAAACAGTAGAAATGTAGTTACCTCAATTTAATGTGACTGTGTTTCAGTAGACCAAGGCTGTTCTGTCAATCTTCCTATAAGCCCCGCCTTTCTCCTCCCACTCCTCTATGTCACTGGTCACCACCCCTTTGAGTCTGGCTTTTTGTCCTCCCTTCAGTATAGTCATTCCTCAACAACTTTTGAGCATCCAGTGTCTCATTGGATTTCTGCATTACTTTACAACAAGAGACATACAAGACACATGTAACATGTAACAATATAGCCATACAACACACAGGGCCCACACTCTCACCAAAAACTAAATGTAAAAGAATAAAAATATACAGAGCTCTATCAAAAATTGGGAAAAATCACCTTCAATGTGCATTATTTATAATCAATAAACCATTAGCTGATTTTAAATGCTTAAGGTAAGATTCATTAATTAAATAGTGATCACTTTTTAATTTATTTTACGTTATATTTTATTCTCCTTGGCCAAACTTCATCTCTGGTTACTCCTATAATATAATCAGACAATTAATTGCATTTCCTTATAAATTTCATTTTTTTAAAATTATTATTATGTTTTTTCCATCTTGCACTCCTGCGAAAACAAACTTATTAAGAAATTAATAAAATATCATCAAATAGGTTAATTATGACATAAACATGTACATACACAGCTTCACCAGAAACCATTCACTGGTCATACTCCATGTATTCCTAATTCATCATACATGCTTCACTTGACTAGCTGTGTTAAAATGGCTGTTGGGGAGTGGAGGTGGGAACTAATTGGGTGAGCTAAAACAGCTGCTGGGGAAGGAACTTCACTTCTGGGGGTGGTAACATGGCGTCCCCCCCCCCCTGGAGCCGAGCGGATACTTCTCTATTCTCTTTATCTTCCATACTTACCTGTCCTTTTCTCTATTAACTTTCTACCTCTAACAAACTTTATACCTCCTGTTTTTTTCTTTTCTTTTTTTTTTCTTTTTTACATTATTTTACATCTTCATTGCATATTGCCTGGATTATTGACCAGGTGTAATGGATACTCACAGAGCCGACCTGAAATAATCTGGACTTTACAACATCTTTACAGCCGGATCTATGTTATCATATTGTAACCTGGTCATTTTAATATGTAATGACTCTGTTTATTATTCGATGTACTTTTATTTTCTTATTCTCAAATATCTGTTTTAAAGAAAAATTCTTTAATAAAAAAATAGTTATAAAAAAAAACAATCATTTATAATGGGACAAGGTCCCGAGGATATGTTATTTTTGGTGAGTCCCTGGAAATATGTTATTTTAAGACACACCGTCCTATATGACAGTCTACCCCAAAAGTCAATTCCCCCAAGGGATATAGGCCCATTTAATCGGCATCCTGCGCCAAAACTCCTCTGATACCCTCTCTTTGGATCATCATCTCACCCCAAACAACTCAATCCTCCAAGGCGACCAAGGAAAGAGTCCCGAGAATCTATAATTTTTGGGAGTCCCTGGAAATCCCCCTAAAGACATCATACCCCAAACAATGCAATTCCCCCAGGCGACTCAATCAACTCCTCTCCCCAACAGGATCCTGCTTATTTACTCACTCACATTTCATACACACTCGGGCAGTAGATAGCTACTTTTATGACAATTGGCTGGTAATTGGCTCTGGGCGAGAATTATTACCTGTCTCTCTCTGGTAGGTTAAGTGTAAGTTCACTAGATCAGCAAGACAAAACAAAGGGGAGACATGGGTACTTTTGGCTAGGTACAAGAATGTCCTACCATACGCCTGGAGTTGATCCAATTCTGTCTGCTCTGAGTATTGCGACTTGCACATGAGGCCTAAAACCCAGGCCTCATGTTGGGCGCCACCTGATATGGATTTTATCAGTGCTCTTGTAGCTATCTTACTCCCGGCCAAATCCGCATACAGAATTTATATACCGAAGTATAACAAAGTAAATCAAACAGAGCCATGTCGGTTTCAAATGCTTTGCGGCCTTTATTCAGTCCTTCACTTGGCTATATTACCTCTGTAATTAGTATGAGTTCCCTCCCTCACTAGTGGGATGTTCTAGCATATAGGGAGTGAGCATATAGCATAGGGGATGGGCATGGTCCTCATGGCCATCGACTTCCTCTAAACGATGGTGGGGGAGTAGCATTGTCCTCGTGGCTGACAACTTCCACTACACGATGGTGGGGGAGGGGGGGAGGGGTGGACAAGTAACAGAAGTTTGGAGTCTTCACCCTAAATGGGCATTTTACATATACAGTATATAAAATGTATATATACACACATATACATTTATCGCACAAGGAATCCTTCCCTAACCTACATTTCCTTAGTTTCTTTGAGACACAACTTTCTTGAGTGCATACAGGCACATTGGTTGGGAAACACTTCTCTGAGTATTGTTGGTCTCCCATCCACTGCCCAGACCTTGATATCTACTACTAAGCATGCTAGGAGTTGTAGTTTTGCAACAGCTGGAGGCACCCTGGTTGGAAGAGATCAGCCTCAGCCTAAGAAACAGAAAGACAGAGCAGTGAGCTTTGTGACTACAGCCGTCCGAACAGTGTTCAGAGTAGTAACAGGTGACCCCGCTCTGGGACACCACATTATTATCGGGAAGACATAATGTTTGTGCTCCTTAGGGTCTATTCACACAGCAGAATTCTGCCTCAAATTAAAGCCCATAGACTCCTAAGGGATTCCGCACTCCCATTCACACTCCTGAATTTCCGTTAGCGGAATCCCTTAGAAGACTATGGGCTTTGACCTCTTCAGGACACAGGGCGTATGGATACTCCCTGCATTTCGAGTCCTTAAGGACCGAGGGCGTATCCATACGCCGGTGGGAAATCCGGTCCCCACCGCTAGCCGGTTGGGGACCGGAGCCGGATGCCTGCTGAAATCATTCAGCAGGCACCCTGGCACATCGCCCAGGGGGGTCCTGAGACCCCCCCATGTCGGCGATCGGAGAAAATCACATGTCAATTCAGACATGCGATTTTCTCCAATTCTGGGCTGATCGGGTCTCTGGTGACCCGATCACCCGGAAAATAGGGCTGATCGGAGCTGTCAGCAACAGCCCCGATCAGCCTAAGGGATAGGAGTGAGGTCGCAGAGCTGCGATCTCCTCCTATCCCCTGCCATTAGTCAGAACGGAGTTCTGACCAATGGCAGCGCAGGACAGGAGGTTGCCATGGCAACCCCCCGTTCTGCCCGCCCCTGGATGTCGAGGGGATCTGGGAAGAAGATGGAGGCCGTACCTGCAGGAGAAGATGCCTGGGGACCTGGGATTTTCGCTGGAGCCTGCTAGATCAGGTAGGGAATCGACGGTGGAAAATTGCTGCTCTGCTTTGAAGCCCTCTAATTTTTTCAAAAAGCAAAAATATGTCCATTTTATGATGCCAACATAAAGTAGACATATTGTATTTGTGAATAAATATAAAATGTATTTGAAATATCCATTTTCCTTACAAGTAGAGAGCTTCAAAGTTAGAAAAATGCAAAATTTTCAAAATTTTCATGAAATTTTGGGATTTTTCACCAAAAAAGGATGCAGGTAACGCCAAAAATTTACCCCCAAAATAAAGTAGAATATGTCACGAAAAAACAATCTTAGAATCAGAATATTCTGTAAAAGCGTTTTCGCGTTATTAATTCGTAAAGTGACGGTGGTCAGAATTGCGAAAAAGGGCTCAGTCCTTAAGATGAAGAAGGGCTACGTCCTTAAGGGGTTAATTTGAGGCAGAATTCCGCAAGCGAAAATTTTGAAGTGTGAATAGACCCTTAGTAAATCTTTATCCATGGAGCAGAAGACGGATCGTTCACAGATATCAGGAGGTTTTCATCGCGGCATCTGAGTGAAATCCGAAACATGTGAATGAGGCCCAAATCTAATCCATAGAGACAACACAGAGGCCGAGAGGAGGAATAAATCTAGATGTAAAGGAGAAGAGATCAGCGTCACAGAGATCAGCGTCACCGAGATCAGCATCACAGGGATCAGCGTCACAGAGATCCCCCACTGAGCCCTGATCCTACATGTTCTCTACACGGTCCTGGTCGCTGATCACACAGATGTCGTCCTCGCGGTCACTTTCTTATACAGAATTCTCCATCCAGTAGATGACGACTTCCTAAGACTGAGTTCACACGGTGTTTGTCTCCATTTTGCTGTAAACAAGAACATAATGAACTATTTTATTGTCACATTAAATAAGAAACAAATTCATTATAACCTGTTTATTCATAATATAAATAAAGAGAAACAGATTCCAATGTTATTATTAGTTATATATAAATCAGAAACACAGAGAAAAACCATCATAATCCTATTCTTCACCAAACATTTGGGGCTTCTCAGCATTTACCAAAACGCTTCTAAACAAATAGTAAAAGAGCTAAAAAAAAAAAAAAAAAAAAAAAAAACCACCAATGACCTGGAGCGTTCTACCTGACCTCCCCTCCCCCGATCACCATCAATATCATGGAGACCACACAACACACATTTCTTATCTGAGGAGAAATCATCACACAATATAAATCTCCTCCAGATAATAGATCAGACAGGGAGAAGATCAGCTGATCCCTTCATATAGAAGGATCCGGAAGAGATGAGAAATGTGTGTTGTGTGGTCTCCATGATATTGATGGTGATCGGGGGAGGGGAGGTCGGGTAGAACGCTCCAGGTCATTGGTGTTTTTAGCTCTTTTACTATTTGTTTAAAAGCTTTTTGGTAAATGCTGAGTAGCCCCAAATGTTTGGTGAAGAATAGATTGGGATAATGTTGTGTAATGATCCGGTGACGGTTGAGTTTTTGCTCTTATGTTTCTCTATGGAGATCTCACAGATAAGTATTCAGGGGGCGGGGGGCTATCAGGCCTTATGTGACTCCAATGGTTTTATACAAGGGTTGGATTTGCTTTTATATCTGGGATCACACTTGTTATATTCTGGATATAGAGGAGTATTAGGCCCAGACAATGTGCAGAATATAGATTCCCACAATCCATTACTTCATATAAACGTCTTCCGTACACAAGGCCCCGGGAAATAAGACGTCTAAAGCTAAAGGGATTATAGATCTGGGTCTTCACGGGGGCATTTCTTGGTGAACTGTACAAGGAATCCTTCCCTAACCTACATTTCCTTTAGTTTCTTTAAGACACAACTTTCTTGAGTGCATCCAGGCACATTGGTTGGTAAACACTGCTCTGAGTATTGTAGGTCTCCCATCCACTGCCCAGACCATGATACCTGTATAGACCCTTAGTAATTCCTTCTCCATGGAGCAGAAGACGGATCGTTCACAGATATCAGGAGGTTTTCATCGCAGCATCTGAGTGAAATCCGGAATATGTGAATGAGGCCCAAATCTAATCCATAGAGACAAGACAGAGGCCGAGAGGAGAAATAAATCCAGATATAGAGGAGAAGAGATCAGCATAAGGCTGGGTTCACACTATGTTTTTGCAATACAGTTCCCGCATCATGTTTTTGATGAAAAACGGATTCCTTAAAACCTGACTAAACTGTATCAAAACGTCTGTACAAATTTCAACCCGTATACTGTTAAAAAACGTATATGGTTTGAAAAATGATATCCGGTTGCATACGTTTTTACCTTTTCACTCCATTTTGAATAAAGTTTCACTTGTTTGATTGAAATTCCAAGAAAAGAAAACAGTTTAAAGTCAAAAACCGTATGGAACTGTGCGCACAAACAGTTCTGTACAGTTGCCATTGACTCCCATGTTAAAAAAAAACGTATATGGTTTAATACAGTTTTTCACCCGGACCAAAAACCGTGGTAGAAAACAGTTTTGGGTACAGGATGCAAAATGGACACAACCTGATGCACCATCTGGCGTACAGTTTTCACATTGAAAAGGTATACAGGAACTGTATTGCAAAAACATGGTGTGAATGCAGCCTCATAGAGATCACCCACTGAGTCCTGAACCGGCACAAGAGGAACCATCACAGGATTCAATGTCACCAAAATTATTGTGGAGATATCAATCTCATATACGTCTTATCAAGGGAACATCATCACCCTCCATCCTGTAGATGACACCAATCTCCTAATTCTATTCTTCACCAAACATTTGGGGCTTCTCAGCATTTGCCAAAAAGCTTTTAAACAAATAGTAAAAGAAAAATAGTAAAAACTTTTTTTATTATGCACCATAAAATTTGCATGCTTATGCGCAATATGGCGTGATCAAAGAAGGGAGGGATCAATATGCGCAAATATTCGCATATGCAAATTTGCAGGCGCCCGCCAGTCTGACACAGTAACTAGTATTGGAGCCTTGTTTACGCCACAAGCTGGAGGCAGGGAGGGATGATCACTGTGATGTGTACTGTGAAAAAAAAAACGTAAATATTCGTAATTGTGAATATTTAGCGCTATATTTGCAATATTTGTGAATATGCGATGTTCGCGATAAATATTCACATTGCAAATATTCACGCCAAACACTATTGATCGCTAGTGTCCAGTGCGAATATCAGCACTTCGTGATTTTGCAAATATTTAGAATATAGTGACATATGTTCATAATGATGAATATTCCTTTTTTTTTAAATGTGAATTCCTGCGTATAGCGCCACTTCCCGACTGGACACTAATCCCTCCCTTCTTTTAGGTGAAAGATATAATTGCACGTGTGCACTGTGGACATTTCATTACGAATTTTCGCATGAAAAAAAAAAGAAGAGAACGAACAAAGCGAATATGCGAATTTAGAGAAAATAGGATGAATATTCGTCCATATATTCACGTGATATCGCAAATTCGAATCTGTACCCTGCCGCTCATCACTATTGATCACCTCTAGTTTTTGGCTTCTGGTCACTATGAGGAATATTTATAGATCTGGTCAGATGTCGTCACCAGGATCTCTCAGGGTCCGGGGCCATTTTGGGACGTCCCTCCTGGAGAAGTATTTATGTCTGAGATCTGAGGGTCGCACTTGGGTTTCTATACAGAGGATGTGTCTGCACTTCTGTGGAATCTGCAGTGGTGCACGAGGTGGGGCAAAGTCACTGGTAAAAAAAGACGATTTCCAGCACTCACCCATCATGCATAGTGAAGCTTTATTAAGCCATAACGTGGTACAAGGACGCGTTTCGGCATGGGAGCCTTCCTCAGCAGTCTGCCTATGGCAGACAGCTGAGGAAGGCTCCCATGCCGAAACGCGTCCTTGTACCACACTATGGCTTAATAAATCTACACTTGGGTTTCTATCCTATATCTGTAAGAATATTAGGACCAGACAATGAGGAGAAATATTTATACTCCTTAGTGATTCTGTCAAGTTGATTAAAATGATTCTGACTGCCGATCAATATATATATATATTAATACTTAGATATTTATATGTAATTTCTAATGCTGAAAAAAAGATATGTTACATACTTTTAAACTATGCATCCTGTTCCTGAGCTTGCAATCTGCTCGTGACTAAGAAACCTTGGTATGATGCCAGAAGGCCCAAGATGAGACGTTGGAAGTCAAAACATTTGAGCAAAATGCAGATTGTATAAGAAGGGCAAAGAACTGGAATTTTCCAGTATTAGAGTGAGAGGGCTGCATAAATTAACTTTAGCCAAGAAAAAAATAAAATTCTAAATATGCTAATATATATAGAGATACAGCTCAAATATCCAATCAAAATGTAACATGCTGATTTTTGACGTCATAACTAACCCTCCTCTTTTTTCGAATGTAAAAACCAAATGTTTTTCCTGAATTAAACAGAACTCCCTGGAGTCAGTACCAAGGAGGGAATTTATACCAACATTGTATGGTGTGAATTTGCTTCTTTCGACACTCGGCAAAATAGCACAGAGGTAGTCACTCACAGTTTAAGGCCTCACATTAAGGCATCCTTAACAATTCCTTCTCCATGGAGCAGAAGACGGATCGTTCACAGATATCAGGTTTTCATCGCAGCATCTGAGTTAAATCCGGAACGTGTGAATGGGGCCCTAATCTAACCCATAGAGACAACACAGAGGCCGAGAGGAGAAATAAATCCAGATATCAAGGAGAAGAGAAGAGATGAGCGTCATAGAGATCAGCGTCACAGAGATCACCCACTGAGCCCTGAACCTGCACAAGATGAACCATCACAGGCTTCAATGTCACCAAATACTGAAAAATCACCAAATGTTCCATAAGAAAATCCGCAGAAAATAAGATTCTAACACGGTTCATCATTTATATCCAGATGTTGTTCGTAAATTCTTTTACCCATCACTATCCATCCAGCAGATGACAATAACCTTCTAAGGGTACGTTTAACATTTTTTTTTTTTAGCCGAGGAACGTGCTCTCGAATCACCCAAGTGCAAGAAAAAGTGCAAATGTGTTACACTAAAAAAAAAGTGCACAAAGAATGAGATCTATCGCAAGCCCTTCTCCGATAGGAGAGAGGCCCCCCAACAAACCTTACCCTTCGCCTCCGGACCAAAAGGTACCTGCAAGGTTCCAGATTCGATGTCCCTTTTCGCCGAAGCTACTAAGGGACCACAAATGCTCCCGACATCCCCCTAGGTGTTAGCCAAGGTATCTGCCCGCAGAGCCGATAACGGTCGGTACTCTGCCAAAGCAGGAGTACCCGGGGTGTTTGCAGGGAGGTGCAGAACCTAATGGCCACACACACCTCCCCTAGACCGCCAGGAGGGACACCAAGAAGGGCTACTGCATCCTTACAATCCTGTGAACACACAACACGCAAAAAGTGACACAGTGACAAATATAAATAAATAAGTGAATGTGCGCAGATATACTGCCCTAACATCCGGCCGGATTTATAACAATTTCTCTGATCCTAGTCAGAAGGCCGGGACTCAAGAGGTGAGTGCCACAAGGTGAAGAGATCATGGTACCCGTGAGCCAGTGCACACAGTGAGTTTCAGCACCTCAGGGTCACCACTCTCTGAGGCACAAAAGTACCTCGGCTCTAGACCCTCTCAGCCTCATGGCGAGACCCGGAGGAAACCGGTCACATCGGGGCAGCCATCGACCTGATTCCTCAGAACCAGCCCTGGAACGCCCTGGTTCACCTGCTCCCTACCATGCAGCACCCATCCCCAGCAGCCCCATACCTGCGTTACTGCCCACCGGCATGAAAAACTGATAAGAACAGATACTACACTTGATCTGAGCCAAAAGGCCGAGAAGCAGATTTGATGCTGCAGATTTCAATGTAAACTTAATAACTGAACACAGCTTCCAATCAGCAGTTACACATCCTGCACAGGATCCTGTACGTGTGAACATACCCTAAGGCTACTTTCACACTGCTCTCCTTTCTGGCCTTTAAAGGCCGTTTCCCATTGGTCATAATGGGGTCTGTTATTTTACAAGAGTGGGAGAAAAAGATGGCGCATGTATTAATTTTCCTCCTGCTATATACTTATCATTTTATAAAGGCCAGTGTGCTGCAGCATCATAATAACCGAATCCTATTCTTCACCAAACATTTGGGGTTTCTCAGCATTTACCAAAAAGCTTTTAAACAAATAGTAAAAGAGCTAAAAACACCAATGACCTGGAGCGTTCTACCCGACCTCCCCTCCCCCGATCACCATCAATATCATGGAGACCACACAACACACATTTCTTATCTCTTCCGGATCCTTCTATATGAGGGATCAGCTGATCTTCTCCCTGTCTGATCTATTATCTGGAGGAGATTTATATTGTGTGATGATTTCTCCTCAGATAAGAAATGTGTGTTGTGTGGTCTCCATGATATTGATGGTGATCGGGGGAGGGGAGGTCGGGTAGAACGCTCCAGGTCATTGGTGTTTTTAGCCCTTTTACTATTTGTTTAAAAGCTTTTTGGTAAATGCTGAGAAGCCCCAAATGTTTGGTGAAGAATAGAATATAAAATGGTGATGTCTGTGATTCAGGCTACTTATTTGTGATTAGATCAGGAACCTCTGGGGGAGATTAATAACAACCAATCAGATTGCTTCTTTTTTTGCAGAAGCTTTATTAAAGGGGTAGAACAGGATTGAAAAACTTATACCTTATTCTAAAAATAGGGGTCAAGTTTTAGTTTGCCGGGGTCTGATTACTGGGACCCTCCCCCCAGTGGCAGGACCCCTGCGATTTTACATCTTATCCTCTATCCTTTGGATAGGGGATAAGATGTTTGCATCAGAGTACCCCTTTAACCCTATAGCTGTCATGATCAGTCCTGATCACGGAATCTATGGGGTTGACAGGGGGAAGGAGCTCCCCCTGTCCACCAACGTTGACCCCGCAATGTGATCGTGGGATCCTGTTGGTTGCCATGGCAGCAGAAGGCCCACAGATGGCCTCCTGTTTGCCTAGTACGGCAGCCTGTGAGGTCCAGCTATAGTCAGTGTGATACTGTGCTGCAATACAGAGGTATAGTATAATAGGTAAAAAGTGAAAAGTAAAAAAATAAAAAGGTTTTAAATATATTAATAAAGTGTATAAAAAAAGATACATTGCCCAATCAAACTATATATTGTCACCCAAAAAAAACAAAAAGAAAAAGAAATGGGCAAACCTATCCATAATAGGTATTGCCACATCTGTAATGACTTAAATTGATAATAGTATTTATCCTGCAATGTAAACGGGTAAAACAATAAAAATAAAAAAAGAACCTTGACCCCTTAACGACACAAGACGTAAATGTATGTCCTGGGGCCCTGGTACTTAATGCAGCAGGACGTACATTTATGTCCTGTACATGACCCCCAGCAGCGGAGTGCTATCAGCAGTCAGGGACCCACCGGTAATGGCCCTGTGCCCAGGCTGCAAAAACTAAAAAAACTAACTTTAACTCACCTTCCCATGTTCCCTTGTTGCCCTGATATCCATGTCCCGGTCATCTTCCTGCTTTTTCGGGACGGTGATAGGCTGAGCGCACTGTCATGTAAGGAGCCCGGACCTCAGCACCCACAGATTACCCACCTCCTGGCCGCCCTGATGCTACACTAAGTGACTGCAGCCCCTGTAAGTAATCACACAGTGTCTGATAAAGGGGGACAGCAGAGCAGAAGACTGAGGAGAACATTAACCCCTGTAAGTCCTTAAGCAGTGTCTGATAAGGGGGGACAGCAGAGGAGCAGACTGAGGAGAACATTAACCCCTGTAAGTCCTTAAACAGTGTCTGATAAGGGAGGGGTGGCAGAGCAGCAGACTGAGGAGAACATTAACCCCTGTAAGTCCTTAAACAGTGTCTGATAAGGGGGGACAGCAGAGCAGCAGACTGAGGAGAACATTAACACCTGTAAGTAATCACACAGTGTCTGATAAGGGAGGGGGGTGGCAGAGCAGCAGACTGAGGAGAACATTAACCCCTGTAAGTCCTTAAACAGTGTCTGATAAGGGAGGGGGTGGCAGAGCAGCAGACTGAGGAGAACATTAACCCCTGTAAGTCCTTAAACAGTGTCTGATAAGGGAGGGGGATGGCAGAGCAGCAGACTGAGGAGAACATTAACCCCTGTAAGTCCTTAAACAGTGTCTGATAAGGGAGGGGGGGTGGCAGAGCAGCAGACTGAGGAGAACACTAATCCCTGTAAGTCCTTAACCCCTTAAGGACGCAGCCTTTTTCGCAATTCTGGACCCTCACACATGTCTTTTGGCCCAGAGGGGAAGGGAAGGTTGTTGTGGGCCCTTCTGATTTAGGTGAGAGTGATAGGGAGGAATAAATCCAGATATAAAGGATTAAGAGAAGGAGAGATCAGCGTCACAGAGATCAGCATCACAGAGATCAGCATCATAGAGATCAGCATCACAGAGATCACCCACTGAGCCCTAAAGCTGCACAAGAGGAACCATCACAGGCTTCAATGTCACCAAATACTAAAAAATCACCAAATGTTCCATAAAAAACAGCAGAATAGAGGAGTTTTATACAAGACGCTGATCACTGATCACTGATCACACACCGATGTTGTCCTCAAGGTCATCTAACTCCTTAAGGACTGGGACAATTTAAATTTTGCATTTTAATGTTTTCCTCACTGTCTTCTGAAAGTCTTAATGCTTTTATATTTCCCTCCACAGACCCATATGACGCTTCTGTTTGTTTTTTTCAAATGAGCAAAATAGAAGCATAAAAAACCGACCACAATTCTGTTCTTCACCAAACATTTGGGGGCTTCTCAGCATTTGCCAAAAAGCTTTTAAACAAATAGTAAAAGAGCTAAAAACACCAATGACCTGGAGCGTTCTACCCGACCTCCCCTCCCCCGATCACCATCAATATCATGGAGACCACACAACACACATTTCTTATCTGAGGAGAAATCATCACACAATATAAATCTCCTCCAGATAATAGATCAGACAGGGAGAAGATCAGCTGATCCCTTCATATAGAAGGATCCAGAAGAGATAAGAAATGTGTGTTGTGTGGTCTCCATGATATTGATGGTGATCGGGGGAGGGGAGGTCGGGTAGAACGCTCCACGTCATTGGTGTTTTTAGCTCTTTTACTATTTGTTTAAAAGCTTTTTGGTAAATGCTGAGAAGCCCCAAATGTTTGGTGAAGAATAGATAGGGATAATGTTGTGTAATGATCCGGTGACAGTTGAGGTTTTGCTCTTATGTTTCTCTATGGAGATCTCACAGATAAGTATTTGGGGGAAGGTCTATCAGGTCTTATATCTGGGATTACGCTTGTTTTATTCTGGATATAGAGGAGTATTAGGCCCAGACAATGTGCAGAATATAGATTCCCACAATCCATTACTTCATCTAACCCCTTAAGGACTCAGACAATTTAATTTTTACGTTTTCGTTTTTTCCTCCTCGCCTTCAAAAAATGATAACTCTTTTATATTTTCATCCACAGACTAGTACGAGCGCTTGTTTTTTGCGCGACCAGTTGTCCATTGTAATGCCAATACTCACTTTACCATAAAATTTATGGCGCAACCAATAAAATACTATTTGTGTGGTGAAATTAAAAAGAAAACTGCAATTTTGCTAATTTTGGAAGGTTTCGTTTTCACACCGTACAATTTACGGTAAAAATTATACATGTTTTTTATTCTTTGGGTCAATACGATTAAATTGATACCCATGATTATACACTTTTCTATTACTGTTGCGCTTAAAAAAAATCGCAAACTTTTTAACCAAATTAGTACATTTAAAATCCCCCTATTTTGAAGACCTATAACTTTTTCATTTTTCCGTATAAGCGGCGGTATGAGGGCTCATTTTTTTTGCTGTGATCTGTACTTTTTATTAATACCATATTTGCTTATGTAAAACTTTTAATCCATTTTTTATTAAAAAAAAAACAATTTTATAAATTGAATTGTTATAAAAAATAATCTATTTTGGACTTTTTTTTTTACGTTCACGCCGTTCACCTTACGGTAGCATTAATATTTTATTTTAATAGTTCAGATATTTATGCATGCTGCGATACCAAATATGTATATAAAATATTTTTTTAACACTTTTTGGGGGTGAAATAGGGAAAATGAGACAATTTACATTTTTATTGGAGGAGGGTTTTTTTTCCAATTTTTTTACTTTTTTTTGCTTTTATTTTTACACTTTAATAGTCCCCATAAGGGACTATTTATAGCAATCACTCGATTGCTAATCCTATTCAGTGCTATGTATAGGACATAGCACTGATCAGTGTTATCGGTCATCTTCTGCTCTGGTCTGTGGGAATGCAGATCAGAGCAGAAGATGCCGGGAAGGCCGCGGAGCCAGGTAAGGAGACCTCTGTCTGCCGTGCTGGATGATCGGATCACCGCGGCAGCGCTGCGGGTGATCCGATCATCCATTTAAGTGACCCCGATGCTGCAGATGCCGTGATCTGTATTGATCACGGCATCTGAGGGGTTAATGGCGGACATCCGTGGGATCGCGGGTGTCCGCCATTACGAACGGGTCCCTGGCTGCGATCAGCAGCCGGGACCTGCCGCGCATGATCCGGGCATCGTTCCGATGCTCGCGGTTATGCTTAGGACGTAAATGTACGTCCTGGTGCGTTAAGGGGCTAAACGCCTTCCCTACACAAGGCCCCGGGATAAAGGGATTATAGAGAAGAAGAACTCTCCGGAACACTTCAGATCTGAGATACAAGAACAATTGGTTAATGGTCACCGATCACTGTTCAGAAGATATTTACTAATATAAGATTTGGTTGTCCTGAGACTTGTAGTTCTCCTGAGATTTCGGTTGATTTCTCCCGGTCTGTGTTAGACTAAGAGGCTCGGTCCACCCTGGGTTCTGCACGAGCTCCCATTTATCTGAGCAGGTGATCAGGGGTCTTCACAGGGGCATTTCATGATGAACTGTACAAGGAATACTTCCCTAACCTACATTTTCTTAGTTTCTACGAGACACAACTTTCTTGAGTGCATCCAGGCACATTGGTTGTGAAACACTGCTCTGAGTATTGTAGGTCTCCAATCCACTGCCCAGACCATGATACCTGCTACTTAGCATGCTGGGAGTTGTAGTTTTGCAACAGCTGGAGGCACCCTGGTTGGAAGAGATCAGCCTCAGCCTAAGAAACAGAAAGACAGAGCAGTGAGCTTTGTGACTACAGCCGCCCGAACAGTGTTCAGAGTAGTAACAGGTGACCCCGCTCTGGGACACCACATTATTATCAGGAAGACATAATGTTTGTGCTCCTTAGGGTCTATTCACACAGCAGAATTCCACCTCAAATTAAAGCCCATAGACTCCTAAGGGATTCCGATAGCGTAAATTCAGGTGTGTGAATGGGAGTGCGGAATCCCTTAGAAGTCTATGGGCTTTAATTTGAGGAGGAATTACGCAATGAAAATTTAAAAGTGTGAATAGACTGAGAGGAGGAATAAATCCAGATAGAAAGGATAAGAGGAGAAGAGATCAGCGTCACAGAGATCAGCGTCACAGAGATCAGCGTCACAAAGATCAGCGTCACAGGGATCAGCGTCACAGAGATCAGCGTCACAGGGATCAGCATCACAGGGATCAGCGTCACAGAGATCAGCGTCACAGAGATCAGCGTCACAGGGATCAGCGTCACAGGGATCAGCGTCACAGAGATCAGCGTCACAGGGATCAGCGTCACAGAGATCAGCGTCACAGGGATCAGTGTCACAGAGATCAGCGTCACCGAGATCAGCGTCACAGAGATCAGCGTCACAGGGATCAGCGTCACAGGGATCAGCGTCACAGAGATCAGCGTCACAGGGATCAGCGTCACAGAGATCAGCGTCACCGAGATCCCCCACTGAGCCCTGATCCTACATGTTCTCTACACGGTCCTGGTCGCTGATCACACAGATGTCGTCCCACGGTCACTTTCTTATACAGAATTCTCCATCCAGTAGATGACGACTTCCTAAGACTGAGTTCACACGGTGTTTGTCTCCATTTTGCTGTAAACAAGAACATAATGAACTATTTTATTGTCACATTAAATAAGAAACAAATTCATTATAACCTGTTTATTCATAATATAAATAAAGAGAAACAGATTCCAATGTTATTATTAGTTATATATAAATCAGAAACACAGAGAAAAATCATCATAATCCTATTCTTCACCAAACATTTGGGGCTTCTCAGCATTTCCCAAAAAAGCTTCTAAACAAATAGTAAAAGAGCTAAAAACACCAATGACCTGGAGCGTTCTACCCGACCTCCCCTCCCCCGATCACCATCAATATCATGGAGACCACACAACACACATTTCTGATCTGAGGAGAAATCATCGCACAATATAAGGGCGCAATTTACTATTCATTTTAGAAGCTTTTATTCTTTCTAAATTTGTTGCATGTGTTTGGCGCAGGCACAAATTGTGCCTGCGCCAAACACATGCAACAAACTTAGAAAGAATAAAAGCTTCTAAAATGAAACCCATGGGGGACATGTATCAATGTTGGTGTATGTTAGACTATATTGTGGACATTTTCAGGTTGTGCAAATTTTGCGCAATTGCACCATTTCAGCACAAGCCTCATTATAAATTGGGCGGAAACTTCAAACTTGAATCACTCTTCCACGGGGCCGGAGCATTGTAACGTCATGCTCCGCCCCCTCAATGCAAGCCTATGGGAGGGGGCGTGACAGCTGTCACGCCCCCTCCCATAGGCTTGCATTGAGGGGGAGGAGCCGTGACGTCAGTCATCAGACTCGGAGCCAGCATGCTCTGGGGACAATGAAGGTAAAGGGGGAAAAAAAAGCTTGCACTCACCATCCAAGGAAAATTCTTTATTTCACCGTGTCAGGCATGACGTGCTGGTGGGTGAAGCGGGGACCGGAACAGACTGTTTCACACTGCTCAGGCGCTTCTTCCAGCCGGTATACATACGCGACGCTATTTATTAGCGCTCTGGGAGTCGGCGTCTGTGGTCACGTGTAACAACAAAAGGGTCATGGGATGAAAACAAAAGCGGCATGTGCAGTTACGCAACAATGAAATCATTCTACAAATATGCTGATACATGGTAAGTGGTTCTCTCTTTATAATCTGTATGGAAGATCCAATTGTCAGTGTTTAGGATCTCATTGAACGAGGAACGGGGCAAGTTCGACTGTTGAGACCCAATGCCCCTGTAGCCTCTAGTTTCAGAATCCAGGCTGCCTCTTTTTTCAACAGGGCAGAATGTCTGTCACCTCCATTCGGTAGGGCTTTCACTCTTTTGATGCCGGCAAATTTTAAGAGATTAGGGTCGCGGTTGTGGACTTCCTTCATGCGGGCGATTAGCTTGGGTGCACCTATCCCGGTTCGAATAGACCTAATGTGCGCCCGAAATCGCACAAAAAAAGGACGTATTGTCTTGCCCACATAAAAGAAGCCACACGGGCAAAAAATGGTGTACACCAAGTACGAAGTACGGCATGTAACCAGGTCGTTCAGAGTATGGACATGACCTCCTAGTTGAAATGTTCTGGTGGCCAAGTTCTGAGAACAAAAGGAGCAATGTCTACAAGGGTAGTTACCCTTTGGGAGTCATCTTTTTTAACCAATTAATACTAGTTTGGGGCGGATCAAGTAACTCAATTCTGGATGTTTTTAATGTATCACCTATTGTACGATTTTTTCTGTAGGTGATTAATGGGGAGTTTTTTGCTATGCCCTTTAAATCTACGCCAGACTCGATAATATACCAATTGTTGCGTATTGCGTTGGCTACAACGTTATTCATATTGGAATTGGCCAATGAAAAAATGAAACGCTGTGGTTTGGTTGTAAGACATGGTTTTGGGTTTAAAAGGGTAGCTCTCGGGGTTGCCGCAGCTCTTTCGTAACCGACATTGATCACCTTAGGTGGATAACCTCTTGCAATCAAGCGGTTCTTTAAATCATCTGCCTGAGACTGAAAAGTAGCTTCGTCACTATTAATCTTTTTGAGACGTAGAAATTTAGAAAAAGGGACGCTTTTTTTAACATGATGTGGATGTGAACTGTTAAAATGCAACAGGGAGTTGTGGGCAATTGATTTTCTGTAACCTTGTGAATGTAATGACCCATCCCGTACGCTGAATTTTACATCCAAAAAAGTAAGTTCGGTGTCCCCAAACTTGGACGTGAACAACATGTTTTCTTGGTTGGTCGTACTCATATAGGTAACAAAAGAGTTAAACCTGTCGTGTGTGCCCTCCCATATAATTAGGACGTCATCGATGAACCAAAGGCACAATTTAATATTAGAGACAGAAGGGTTACTCTGGAATTAGACGTAACAGCGTTCAAACGCCGGGAGACCGGGGTGCCCATCGCAGTCCCGGTCTCCTGCCTATTCCATGTCTCACCTTCCCTAAACTCATTGTGGGGCAATATAAATTGGAGGGCTTCACTGACAAACGTGATAAATTCAGGTGTTTTTTCGGTTTAAGTCAGGATTTCACAGACAGCCCGTACACCCGCATCATGTGGGATGCAGGTGTACAGGCTCTCAACATCTACAGAAGCTAAGTGGTAGGTGTCAGACCAATGGAAGTTTTCAAGTTGTGTAAGCAGATCACTGGTGTCCTTCACATAAGACGAAGTGGAGAGAAGTATAGGTTTCAGTAACCACTCTAAATATTGGGAGAGGTACTCAGTTGCAGAGCCGATCCCGGCGACGATAGGTCGCCCCGGGGGATCGGCTCTGCGACTTGTGCACCTTCGATAGGAAATACCATTTCGCGTGGCGAGGAATTCATTTTTCAGCAGTGGATTGTGTAATCAGTCCCTGTTCACATTTAATTCTAAGGAAGGTCCGGAGTGAGTTTAGTGTTTTGCCCGTCGGTTTTCCAGTCGTTTATACGTGGCGGTATCGCCTAACAGGCAATCTTTTTTCCGTTTCGTACATAGAGCTGTACATAAGTACAGTACTGCCGCCTTTATCAGCTTTTAAGACCCTCAAATCTGGACGGGACTGAAGTCACTTAACCTGTTGGGGATGAAGGACGTATGCATACGCCCTTGCGTCCTGGTACTTAAGGACGAAGGGCGTATCCATACGCCCGTGGGAATTTCGGCCCCCGCCGCGCTCCGGGCTATAGTGGTCTCTAGACTGTAGCCCTCCAGATGTTGCAAAACTACAACTCCCAGCATGCCCAGACAGCTGTTTGCTGTGTGGGCATGCTGGAATTTGTAGTTTTGCAACAGCTGGAGGTCGGCAGTTTAGAGACCACTGCACAATGATCTCTATACTGCCCTCTAGATCTTGCAAAACTACAACTCCTAGCATGCCCACACAGCTGTTTGCTGTCTGGGCATGCTGAGAGTTGTAGTTTTGCAACATCTGGAGGTCCACAGTTTGGAGATCCCTGTTCAGTGGTCTCTAAATTGTAGCACTCCAGATGTTGCAAAACTACAAATTCCAGCATGCCCACACAGCAAACAGCTGTCTCAGCATGCTGGGAGTTGTAGTTGCATACCTCCAGCTGTTGCATAACTACATCTCCCAGCATGCCCTTCTGTGATCAGACATGCTGGGAATTGTAGTTTTGCAACAGCTGGAGGCACACTGGTTGGAAAATACTGAGTTAGGTAACAGAACCTAACTGAAGGTTTTCCAACCAGTGTGCCTCCAGCTGTTGCAAAACTACAACTCCCAGCATGTACTGACAGACCGTGCATGCTGGGAGTTGTAGTTTTGAAACAGCTGGAGGTTTGCCCCCCCCCCCCCATGTGAACGTACAGGGTACATTTACACGGGCGGGTTTACAGCAAGTTTCCTGCTTCAAGTATGAGCTGCGGCAAATTTTTCGCCGCAGCGCAAATTCCTAGCGGGAAACTCACCGTAACCCGCCAGTGTGAATGTACCCTAAAAACACTACACTACACTAACACCTAATAAAGAGTAAAACACAACACATACACCCCCTTACACTGTCCCCCCCAATAAAAATGAAAAACGTATTGTACAGCAGTGTTTCCAAAACGGAGCCTCCAGCTGTTGCAAAACAACAACTCCCAGCATTTCCGGACAGCCACTGATTGTCCAGGCATGCTGGGAGTTTAGCAACAGCTGGAGGCACCCTGTTTGGGAATCACTGGCGTAGAATACCCCTATGTCCACCCCTATGCAATCCCTAATTCAGTCCTCAAATGCGCATGGCGCTCTCTCCTTGAAATACGACAGGGCTCCAAAGTGAAACAGTTTAGGGCCACATATAGGGTATGTCCGTACTCGGGAGAAATTGCACTACAAATTTTGGGGGGTATTTTCTCCTTTTACCCCTTATGAAAAGGAAAAGTTGGGGTCTACACCAGCCTGTTAGTGTAAAAAAAAAATTTTTTTACACTAACATGCTGGTGTTGCCCTTTACTTTTTATTTTCACAAGAGGTAAAAGGAAAAAAAGACACCCAAAATTTGTAACGCAATTTCTCCTGAGTACGGAGATACCCCATATGTGGGCGTAAAATGCTCTGCGGGCGCACAACAAGGCTCAGGAGTGAGAGCACACTATGTACATTTGAGGCCTAAATTGGTGATTTGCACAGGGGTGGCTGATTTTACAGCGGTTCTGACATAAATGCTAAATAATAAATACCCACATGTGACCCCATTTTGGAAACTACACCCCTCACGGAATGTAATAAGGGGTACAGTGAGCATTTACGCCCCACAAGTGTCTGACAGATTTTTGGAACAGTGGTCCGTGAAAATGAAAAATGTAATTTTTTTGTTTGCACAGCCCACTATTCCAAAGATCTGTCAAACACCAGTGGGGTGTAAATGCTCACTGTACCCCTTATTACATTCCGTGAGGGGTGTAGTTTCCAAAATGGGGTCACATGTGGGGGGTCCACTGTTCTGGCTTTGTAAATGCACATGGCCCCCGACTTCCATTCCAAACAAATTATCTCTCTAAAAGCTCAATGGCGCTCCTTCTCTTCTGAGCATTGTAGTTCGCTCGCAGTGCACTTGACGTCCAAACATGGGGTATTTCCATACTCAGAAGAAATGGGGTTACAAATTTTGGGGGCATTTTCTCCTATTACCCTTTGTAAAAAAGTAAAATTTGGGGAAAAACCAGCATTTTAGTGGAAAAATATATTTTTTTTCATTTACACATCCGACTTTAACAAAAAGTTGTCAAACACCTGTGGGGTGTTAAGGCTCACCGTACCCCTTGTTACGTTCCTTGAGGGGTGTCGTTTCCATAATAGTGTGCGATGTGGAGTTTTTTGCTGTCCTGGCACCATAGGGGCTTCCTAAATGGGACATGCCCCCCAAAAACCATTTCAGAAAAACTCTCTCTCCTAAATCCCATTGTTGCTCCTTCACTTCTGAGCCCTCTAGTGCACCCGCCGAACACTTGACATACACATATGAGGTATGTGCTTACTCGAGAGAAATTGGGTTACAAATTTTGAGAGGATTTTTTTCCTTTTACCCCTTGTAAAAATTCAAAAACTGGGTCTACAAGAACATGCGAGTGTAAAAAAATGAAGATTTTGAATTTTCTCCTTCACTTTGCTGCTATTCCTGTGAAACACCTAAAGGGTTAACACACTTACAGAATATCATTTTGAATACTTTGAGGGGTGCAGTTTTTATAATGGGGTAATTTATCAGGTATTTCTAACCAGAAGACCCTTCAAATCCACTTCAAACCTGAACTGGTCCCTGAAAAATTCTGATTTTGAAAATTTTGCGAAAAATTTGAAAATTGTTGCTGAACTTTGAAGCCCTCTGATGTCTTCCAAAAGTAAAAACACGTCAATTTTATGATGCAAACATAAAGTAGACATATTGCATATGTGAATCAATATATAATTTATTTGGAATATCCATATTCCTTATAAGTAGAGAGCTTCAAAGTTAGAAAAATGTAAAATTTTCTAATTTTTCATGAAATTTTTGCATTTTTCACCTAGAAATGATGCAAGTATCGCCGAAAATTTACCACTAACATAAAGTAGAATATGTCACGAAAAAACAATCTCGGAATCAAATATATAAGTAAAAGCATTCCAGAGTTATTAATGCTTAAAGTGACAGTGGTCAGATTTGCAAAAAATGCTCCTGTCCTTAGGGTCATAATGAGCTCCGTCCCCAAGGGGTTAAAGGGGTACTCCTGGGAAAACCTTTTTTTCTTTTAAATCAACTGGTGGCAGAAAGTTAAACATATTTGTAAATTACTTCTATTAAAAAATCTTAATCCTTCCTGTACTTATTAGCTACTGAATATTACAGAGGAAATTCTTTTCTTTTTGGAATGCTCTCTGATGACATCACGAGCACAGTTCTCTCTGCACTGTGCTCGTGATGTCATCAGTGTTTCAAAAAGAAAGGAATTTCCTCTGTAGCATTCAGCAGCTAATAAGTACTGGAAGGATTAAGATTTTTTAATAGAAGTAATTTACAAATATGTTTAACTTTCTGCCACCAGTTGATTTAAAAGAAAAAAGGTTTTCACTGGAGTACCCCTTTAAGTGCTCTTCTCTCACCCTCGCTGAGTATATGTCTAGGATTGGGATACAACAAAGCCTTGACGTCTCGTTCCACTGCCCTCGTGAAGAAATCAATAGAGCTGGGGATAGGGGGAGAGTACGCGGAGGGATTCCCTCCTCTAAAGGACAACACCTCAGTTTGGGTAGATAGATCAGAATCAACCTTAACTTCTGTCAGGGAACAAAGGGTAGTTAACACTTCACGGTCCTCTGGGGTTGCCGCCATAATAGGGGGGAAACCGAGGTGGCCAATCACAGCTGGAATCTCGCCTTCCTTATAGACCTTCTCTGGTGGATTGCTCAGGTATTTGCTAAACATTTTATGTAAATTTATTTTACGAGTGGCCTTCAACAAATCAATTATAAACTGAGTAGGGTTAAAACCCTCTTGTAAGCCAAAATTGAGGCCCTTAGATAGTAACGACCGACAGTCCTCCGATAATGGCATCTCTGTGAGGTTCACAACATTGTCCTCCAATATGATTAGTCCTTCCAAGATACCCCCTTCCTCTTCTGTTTGGGGGGATGTTTCTTCCTCTTTCCTCTCCCCCTTCTAGTCCTTTTCCTAAAGGGACAGCCACCATGAGGTCACTCTTGGCGTCCACAGATGAAGTCGCTCCTTGCCCAGTCTTATTGGCACGAGAGGTATCGTCCGATTGGCTACCCTCCGAGTCAGAGGTCCAAAAGTCAGATGGATGACGTAGAGGGTTGCCACGTCTACGATTGAATGGGGATCTCCGATTTTTCTTGTTGCTAAAAATTTCTTTTATTCCATGTGAAAATTTGCGACATATCGTAGTCTGCTTTATCTCGTACAAATTTTTCTCTTTTTCTTTCCATAATTTCTGATTGAGTTACTGAGATCTTTTTCTCCAGTTTTTTCAAGAAGTTGTGGTAAATAGTCTCGCTTGTTTTTGTCCGATATTCGATTTTGGTCTTACAGAGATCGGCAGTAACACCTTCATACTCTTTTTTATTTTTTTCCAAAATGATTTTGGTAAGCCTCTGACCATGCTCCAGGTGTGCTTGGTCCCAGTCTGCCTCGTGGTGTGTGCCCACTGACAATGTAGGACTCTAAAGAATTTATAGTCCAAAAGAGACGGCACTCTTTATCTGCCAGAGTAGTGATGCGTTGTTCTAAACACTTAATACCCATCACCGACAGGTAATCTTTGTCGTTACATGACAAGAAATATGCCCCCGCCTCCACCGGTTAGCCTGGACCCTTGATTCAGAATTCTCAGGAACTGATTGCGAATCCACTTCCATGGTTTCAATTGCCGTATTTCTACTCTTCTGAAGTGTGCTCAGGACAAGGACTAAAAGTCCATATAGCAATAAAGATGAAGAGATGGAAAAGAGATTGTCCGGCACTGCTAGACTAAGGTGAGCAAAAGCAAAAAGCGGTGTGGATGGTCCTGACTGTCCTGATACTGAAATCTTGGGTGCGGTGGTGCAGAGCTCAACGGCAGAATGTGGACAATGAAGGTAAAGGAAAAAACAAAGCTCGCACTCACCATCCAAGGAAATGCTCCGGGGACAGATGGTAACGGGGTGCTGTGTGCAAGATCACCTTTGGATAGGGGATAAAATGTCTTAGTGTCGGAGTACCCCTTTAAATAATTGCTGTTTGATGTTTCTCTCTATTTTGCTATTTAACCCCTTACTGCATATTGACGTTTATAAATGTCCATAAGCGTCTCCTGAGGTATGACACGCTCAGCAGGTGAGAGTGCATCATACCAGATGTCCGGCATTAACCCTTTAGACGCGGCAATCAAATTGAAAGTAAAAGCTTCCCGGTAGCTCAGTCGGGCTCATCGGGACCATCGCGGTAAAATCGCGATGTCCAGATCAGCTAGGACACAGCAGAAGGGTGCCTTACCTGCCTCCTGCGCATCCGATCGGCAAATGATTGCTCCAAACCTGAATTCCATGGTTGAGCAATCAACCGCCGATAACACTGATCAATGCATTGCAATAGATATGATCAGTGTATTGAATTAATGTACTGCATGTTATAGTCTTCTAACGCTGCAAAAAAACGAAGTGAAAAAAAAGTTAATAAAGATCATTTAACCCCTTCCCTAACAAAAGTCTGAATCACCCCCCTTTTCCCATAAAAAAAAACTTGTAAATAAAATTAAATATAAACATAGGTGGTATCGCTGCATGCGTAAATGTTCGAACTATAAAAATATGACAATAGTTAAACAGCACAGTCAATTATGTCGGCGCAAAACAATTCCAAAGTCCAAAATAGCATATTTTTGGTCACTTTTTATACTATAAAAAATTAATGAAAAGCGATCAAAAAGTCCGATCAAAACAAAAATGGAACCGATAAAAACTTGAGATCACGGCATAAAAAATAAATATGCAGAAAAATAAAATAGTTATAGGGGTCAGAATAGGACAATTTTAAACGTATACATTTTCCTGCATGTAGTTCTGATTTTTTCCAGAAGTACGACAAAAACAAAACTATATAAGTAGGGGATCATTTTAATCGTATGGACCTACAGAATAAAGAGAAGGTGTAATTTTTACCCAAAAATGTACTGTGTAGAAACGGAAGCCCCTCAAAAGTTACAAAATGGCTTTTTTCTTTCATTTTGTCGCACAGTTATTTTTTTTTTCGTTTTGCTGTAGATTTTTGGATAAAATGATTGATATCATTACAAAGTAGAATTGGTGATGCAAAAAATAAGCCATAATATGGATTTTTAGCTGCAAAATTGAAAGGGTTATGATTTTTAAAAGGTGATGAGGAAAAAACAAAAAGGAAAAATCGCCAAAGAGGGAACGGGTTAATTTATAGTAAGGATATTATTTCATCGTATTATTTATACATTTAGATCAGGTCGCAGAATGTTGCTGGTGATTTTTCCTTAGAGGAAGATTCTTCTCCTACACCGGGTCCCTCTCAAGAAATTGGTGTCTCTCGTGGAATAAACTGTACGAAGAAGAAAACATTTATAGGAGCGGGAAGCATTGGTTTTGGTTGAAGAGGTTCGTGTTACCACAAATTGGCCAAATCAGATTTTATCATTTTATTTAGGCCCCTTTCACACTACAGGTATCATCCTGCTTGTTTACTGTCGGTATTTTACAATAACGGATGGAAAAAAATGGATGCAATAATTGGTAATAATGGATGATAACTGATGACCATCATCCGTTATTTTTAATGTGTTTTTTTTGTTTTTTAAAACCTAATGTTATTACGAGTTACATCCTTTTTTTTTAAATCAGGTTTTTAACCCTTTTTTTGTAAAGCTGTACTGAGCATGCTCAGTACAAAAAAACGGATGTTAAAAAAACGGACAATAACTGATGATAACGGATGATTTTTTTTGAACATCCTGTTCCCATAGACTTAAATGTTACATTTTAACGTCCGGTTTTTCACCATTTTTATTTGCCAGACCAAAAAGTGTGCCGGCAAAAATAACTGACATTAGTAAAAATGGACATGTCTGATGCAAAAGGATGTTCAAAAAATCCCATTGACAGGAATGAGATTTTTTGGCGGCCGTTTTCAGGACTTTTTGCCGGGAGTAATAGCGGAGGTTTTTTACAGGATGATACCTGTAGTGTGAAAGGGACCAAAAAAAGGTGAAGTAACCTGAGGCAAAACACTGCGCAATGACATCACATATTAACAAACCACTTCCAACACGAAACCCCCACAAAAGAAGCAATTTGAAGAGCCGCACTTGCTTGGAATTAAACAGTGTAGCGTCTGACACTTTGCTACATGTCCCTGATCGCAGTCTTAGATTTTTGCAAAAAAATCACCCTTACGCAAAAAAAACTAAAACATCCATACATTTTTTGCGCAATTCATACATACAAGTCTACGTTGAGGAAACAATAGAGTAGGCACTGGATTGCAGTTACTTGGTAGCGAGAAACGTCCCGTCAGTCATTGTTTGTATCCGAGACCTGAGGAATAAAGTACCAAGTAACTGCCATCCAGTGCCTCCTCTATTGTTTCCTCAACATGGTTTTTCTACCTCCTTGTCTTCCGAGGACTGAGCACGGTTTATGTTACCTCTGTAGTGCCAAGGTGGACGAACTATTACTTTCCAGCAGCCAGTGATTTCATAAGGTACGTGGCAGTGCCGTACTCTCTTTTCTCTAATTGAATGATACATACAAGTCCACTGCATAAACTGGTGTATGGTACACCAAACCGTAGACAACTTTGCAATATCATCCACCAAAAAATAAATTGCAGCACAAATGACCAATTGTAGAAGAGAAAAGTGGTGTAAAGGCAATGATCCACGTCCCCCATTGCAGCATTTGATTTAGAGAAAAACCCAAAAGTTCTCTAGTTTAGATCACGTTCAGTTTTGCCGTTTGCAGTGGACAGGGATCTACTATGTGCACCTTTATTTTACTTAGTAGTTTTATTGGCGCAAGAAGACCTGTGATGGCACAAATCCACGCCAAGGCAGATCACACTTTATAAAGGGACAGTCAAAAAATGTTTTACTGGGGAGAAGGAAATTGTTATGTGATTTGTCGTCTGCCTTGGTGTGGATTTGTACCATGGCAGGCCTCCTTGCGCCAAAAAAGCTACTAAGTAAAAAAAAGAAAGGCGCACATAGAAAATCCCTGCCCACTGCAAAATCGAAAGTGTTCTAAACTAGAACACTTTCAGCCTCTGCAAGGCTATCCAATGGACACAAGGACTTGTTGTGGATGGCAATTCAGAGGACTATCTCTGCGGTCATTCATGTCTGTGGCCTGGGCAGAACCAGGTACTACCCCAGGTGCCCCTATGTGGAGGAAACATCTGTCTTTTAGCAGTGCCCCTTTGCGCAGGGTCTGTTCGACGCCCTTGAACTTGAACTTAGAGACTTGGTGCCCAGGAACAACCTATCGTATCATTTTATGAACTGTTTCATGGGGTTCACAACGTGGAGGCCATCCAGGGCGGCTGATGGATGCGGGCAGGTGATGGATGCGGGTGAGTAATAGATGAGGGCGAGTGATAGATGCGGGCGGGTGATAGATGCGGGCGGGTGATTGATGGATGCAGGCGGGTGATGGATGCGGGCAGGTGATGGATGCGGGTGAGTAATAGATGAGGGCGAGTGATAGATGCGGGCGGGTGATCGATGCGGGCGGGTGATAGATGCGGACGGGTGATGGATGCGGGCGGGTGATGGATGCGGGCGGGTGATGGATGTGGGCGGGTGATAGATGCGGGAGAGTGATGGATGTGGGTGGGTGATAGATGCGGGAGAGTGATAGATGCGGGCTGGTGATTGATGGATGTGGGAGAGTAATAGATGCGGGCGGATGAAAGATGCGGGAGAGTGACAGATGCGGTCCGGCGGGTGGCCAGGGAGCAGAAATATGACACTACGGCAATGTAATTTCATATTTCCCGCCGGAGCCTTGATCACATTACAGTGCCGTACTTTCATATTTCTGTGAATTGGCAGGCTCTGCTCTCCGGCCACCCGCCCACTAGCTGTTGCAAGACTACAACTCCCAGCATGCTCTTACAGTGAGGAGGATTTATCTGAGCAGGCTATCAGGGGTCTTCACGGTAGAATTTTATGGTGAACTGTACAAGTGATATGGATTTTATCAGTGCTCTTGTAGCTATCTTACTCCAGGCCAAATCCGTATACAGAATTTATATACCGAAGTATAGCAAAGTAAATCAAACAGAGCCATGTCGGTTTCAAATGCTTCTCTGCCTTTATTCAGTCCTTCACTTGGCTATATTACCTCTGTAATTAGCATAAGTTCCCACCCTCACTAGTGGGATGTTCTAGCATATAGGGAGTGAGCACATAGCATAGGGGATGGGCATTGTCCTCATGGCCATCGACTTCCTCTACACGATGGTGGGAGAGAGCAGATGGGGGAGTAGCATTATCCTCGTGGCTGACAACTTCCTCTACACGATGGTGGGGGCAAGATGGGAGAGAGCAGATGGGGGAGGGGTGGACAAGTAACAGAAGTATGGAGTCTTCACCCTAAATGGGCATTTTACATATACAGTATATAAAATTTATATATACACACATATACATCTATCACAGGCCCCCCTAAAATGACCATTTTCCCTTTCCGTAATTTCCATCATCCTAACTCATCTGCCCCAATGTGTGTTCTTAAACGCTTCACTGTACTTTAGATGACCCATGGCTTGTCCATTGACCCTCTTAGCCTCAGACTTTACACATATGGAGTCAGATGCTGTCCCTATGGTTCACTGGTGTTATAGATGGCATTAAAGCTCTGTAATGGGATATAGGCTTCATCTATAATTTCAAAGTTCACATTTGTCATCACTGGCGTGGCATTCTCGACGGTCGTCTCACACTTTTTCTTTAGGCAAGGCAAAACACAACAAAGCAAGATTATTAGAATTATACAATGTCACATCGTAACAATCCGTAATGATTATCTTTCCCTTTGGAACAACCATGGTTTTGCATAGACATAGATTTAACAGTTATCAGAGATACATCTTTACGGGATCATCATATGTAATCGTTTCTTTCCTCACTTATTTCCTGCATAGGTTTTGAAGAAATGGGTGACAATTACAGAATCTGGTATAATTTTACAAAAGGTTCTTAATTGTATACTTTACTGTATTTTTAATTAGGGATCAGTACAATTAGACAAGGAGATACTGATATTGACCTACCCCAGGCAGTTAGATGAAGTCTACTCATATTCTCTGAAACAGGTAAGATGTTTATGGAGCGTGTTGCTCAGGTACCTTTTATTGTTTTTACCTAGGTCATATCTCAGATGTAAATGATGACGTCTGTACAAACCTTCTTTCTGCATTGTTGAATCCTGAGGTGACCCAATGTACTGACATTACTACACACATAGCTCCCCTCTTCTTAGTGTATGGGGTCATATATGTTACCATGGGGTACAAGACTGCTGGCACAAACATTTTCTTACCAACTCCCTAGATGCCGTCTTTGCCCTGTACCACCTCTTTCTTCTTCCATTGGTCTCTCTCAGCATGCATAGCTGGTTCCTGCAAGAGACCTAACCAGAAAATTCCACATTGCCCATCCACCTGTACACTTTGGACCATAACTGTGGGGGGACAGGAGCACTGCAGCCTTGGCAGCCTCCTTCACCATTAAGTCTTCCTGGCTTCTGGGGTTGTTTCCTTCATGTGGCTCTGATCTTTACAATGGCCACTTTCTCTGGCCGCTCGCGGATTTTGAACACTTGAATTACAAACTACAGATTAGTTCGCTCAAAGGATTCAAGAACACTTTTACTCCAATAGGCCTATACTTGTGGGCGGTAATTAAAGTGTACCTGTACCCATTATGTCATACCTTCAGATATCTTACACATCTCAGTGAATTCCTGCAACTCTACTTCTCTGAACCACCAGTTCAGATCGAGTGGTTTATTGTAGTAGAACTTCATTCTGCGTGTGGTCACCATATATCCTGTCTTATGTATTACATCTTTACATTACTTGGAATAAGCTTACATAACTCAGCATCAACCATGGATTCTCTCATATCCTATCATGGCTCTTGAATTTTTAACCTTATAAGCTTAAGACAATCAGCATCTTTGTATTATACTAAATATCATTATAAAGTTATTCACTCAGAATTGATGTTATTCAGATAAATGCAATGTAGAATGTATAGGTATATCATATTGTGAATGCAGGTACTATAAACACATTCGAATTTAAACAGTAGAAATGTAGTTACCTCAATTTAATGTGACTGTGTTTCAGTAGACCAAGGCTGTTCTGTCAATCTTCCTATAAGCTCAACTGTTGAGTGTCCAGTGTCTCACTGGATTTCTGCATTACTTTACAACAAGAGACATACAAGGCACATGTAACATGTAACAATATAGCCATACAACACACAGGGCCCACACTCTCGCCAAAAACTAATTGTAAAAGAATAAAAATATACAGAGCTCTTTCAAAAATTGGGAAAAATCACCTTCAATGCGCATTATTTATAATCAATAAACCATTAGCTGATTTTAAATGCTTAAGGTAATATTCATTAATTAAATAGTGATCACTTTTTAATTTATTTTACATTATATTTTATTCTCCTTGGCCAAACTTCGTCTCTGGTTACTCCTATAATATAATCAGACAATTAATTGCATTTCCTTATAAATTTCATTTTTTTTTTAATTATTATTATGTTTTTTCCATCTTGCACTCCTGCGAAAACAAACTTATTAAAAAATTAATAAAATATCATCAAATAGGTTAATTATGACATAAACATGTACATACACAGCTTCACCAGAAACCCTTCACTGGTCATACTCCATGTATTCCTAATTCATCATACATGCTTCACTTGACTAGCTGTGTTAAAATGGCTGCTGGGGTAGGAACTTCACTTCTGGGGGTGGTAACATGGCTTCCCCCCCCCCCATACGGGGAGGAAGTATGTAGCAGAGACTAGCAGCCTCATGGCTATCTCTAGAAAGAAAGAGAGAGAGAGAGAGAGAGAGAGAGAAAGCATGGGATGAAGAAAGGTAAAATCTTAACAATGTCTGGGGTTGTGATTTTAGGCTGTCACTCCATAAGCATTATACAGACATTTCTATTTTCACACTGCCCCCCCCCCTCCCCTCAAACAATCAATCAATTTTCCATTCACGGCATCCCCACACCCTAAAACAAAGGCTCTCTTCATTGAATATATGATAATTCGCACTATCCTATCACCAGTTTATAAACAAAATGTATGTCTGTACATCGGTGTTAATTATAATATAACTTCAGCCCTGCACTCAGATTCTCCCTGTCAGCCCACAAGCACCCCCCCCCCCCCTTACGTTGGTGGGACCTATATTCATGTACCTCCAGCTGTTGCACAACTAAAACCCTATCAAAACCCTCTTGTACGTTTTTTGAAGATAGCTTTAAAACACTAATACATTAGATCTAGTATTAGAAGGGAAGTCCCCCCCCCCTCTTCGTCTGATTTAGCTAATTTAACAATAATCCATGGACACATTAAAAACGAAACATAACACATATACAATCAGTTATAATTGGTGGAAAACAGACTGGATGCTTTTGATACTTTGTGGCTCCGGTGGGATGAATATGTGGAGTCCCTGAGAGTGGTCTTAGGTGGTGGACGGACCCCGAGGAGCTGGAGCCGAGCGGATACTTCTCTATTCTTTTTATCTTCCCTACTTATCCGTCCCTTTATCTTTATCTTCCATACTTACCTGTCCTTTTCTCTATTAACTTTCTACCTCTTACAAACTTTATACCTCCTGTTTTTTTCTTTTCTTTTTTACATTATTTTACATCTTCATTGCATATTGCCTGGATTATTGACCAGGTGTAATGGATACTCACAGAGCCGACCTGAAATTATCTGGACTTTACAACATCTTTACAGCCGGATCTATGTTATCATATTGTAACCTGCTCTTTTTAATATGTAATGACTCTGTTTATCATTCGATGTACTTTTATTTTCTTATTCTCAAATATCTGTTTTAAAGAAAAATTCTTTAATAAAAAAACAGTTATAAAAAAAAAACAATCAGTTATAATGGGACAAGGTCCCGAGGATATGTTATTTTTGGTGAGTCCCTGGAAATATGTTATTTTAAGACACACTGTCCTATATGACAGTCTACCCCAAAAGTCAATTCCCCCAAGGGATATTGGCCCATTTAATCGGCATCCTGCGCCAAAACTTCTCTGATACCCTCTCTTTGGATCATTATCTCACCCCAAACAACTCAATCCTCCAAGGCGACCAAGGAAAGAGTCCCGAGAATCTGTAATTTTTGGGAGTCCCTGGAAATCCCCCAAAAGACATCATACCCCAAACAATGCAATTCCCCCAGGCAACTAAATCAACTCCTCTCCCCAACAGGATCCTGCTTATTCACTCACTCACATTTCATACACACTCGGGCAGTAGATAGCTACTTTTATGACAATTGGCTGGTAATTGGCTCTGGGCGAGAATTATTACCTGTCTCTCTCTGGTAGGTTAAGTGTAAGTTGACTAGATCAGCAAGACAAAACAAAGGGGAGACATGGGTACTTTTGGCTAGGTACAAGAATGTCCTACCATACGCCTGGAGTTGATCCAATTCTGTCTGCTCTGGGTATTGCGACTTGCACATGAGGCCTAAAACCCAGGCCTCATGTTGGGCACCACCTGATATGGATTTTATCAGTGCTCTTGTAGCTATCTTACTCCCGGCCAAATCCGCATACAGAATTTATATACCGAAGTATAACAAAGTAAATCAAACAGAGCCATGTCGGTTTCAAATGCTTTGCGGCCTTTATTCAGTCCTTCACTTGGCTATATTACCTCTGTAATTAGTATGAGTTCCCTCCCTCACTAGTGGGATGTTCTAGCATATAGGGAGTGAGCATAGGGGATGGGCATGGTCCTCATGGCCATCGACTTCCTCTAAACGATGGTGGGGGAGTAGCATTGTCCTAGTGGCTGACAACTTCCACTACACGATGGTGGGGGAGGGGTGGACAAGTAACAGAAGTTTGGAGTCTTCACCCTAAATGGGCATTTTACATATACAGTATATAAAATGTATATATACACACATATACATTTATCGCACAAGGAATCCTTCCCTAACCTACATTTCCTTAGTTTCTTTGAGACACAACTTTCTTGAGTGCATACAGGCACATTGGTTGGGAAACACTTCTCTGAGTATTGTTGGTCTCCCATCCACTGCCCAGACCTTGATATCTACTACTAAGCATGCTAGGAGTTGTAGTTTTGCAACAGCTGGAGGCACCCTGGTTGGAAGAGATCAGCCTCAGCCTAAGAAACAGAAAGACAGAGCAGTGAGCTTTGTGACTACAGCCGTCCGAACAGTGTTCAGAGTAGTAACAGGTGACCCCGCTCTGGGACACCACATTATTATCGGGAAGACATAATGTTTGTGCTCCTTAGGGTCTATTCACACAGCAGAATTCTGCCTCAAATTAAAGCCCATAGACTTCTAAGGGATTCCGCACTCCCATTCACACTCCTGAATTTCCGTTAGCGGAATCCCTTAGAAGTCTATGGGCTTTGACCTCTTCAGGACACAGGGCGTATGGATACTCCCTGCATTTCGAGTCCTTAAGGACCGAGGGCGTATCCATACGCCGGTGGGAAATCCGGTCCCCACCGCTAGCCGGTTGGGGACCGGAGCCGGATGCCTGCTGAAATCATTCAGCAGGCACCCTGGCACATCGCCCAGGGGGGGTCCTTAGACCCCCCCCATGTCGGCGATCGGAGAAAATCGCATGTCAATTCAGACATGCGATTTTCTCCAATTCTGGGCTGATCGGGTCTCTGGTGACCCGATCACCCGGAAAATAGGGCTGATCGGAACTGTCAGCAACAGCCCCGATCAGCCTAAGGGATAGGAGTGAGGTCGCAGAGCTGCGATCTCCTCCTATCCCCTGCCATTAGTCAGAACGGAGTTCTGACCAATGGCAGCGCAGGACAGGAGGTTGCCATGGCAACCCCCCGTTCTGCCCGCCCCTGGATGTCGAGGGGATCTGGGAAGAAGATGGAGGCCGTACCTGCAGGAGAAGATGCCTGGGGACCTGGGATTTTCGCTGGAGCCTGCTAGATCAGGTAGGGAATCGACGGTGGAAAATTGCTGCTCTGCTTTGAAGCCCTCTAATTTTTTCAAAAAGCAAAAATATGTCCATTTTATGATGCCAACATAAAGTAGACATATTGTATTTGTGAAGAAAAATTAAATGTATTTGAAATATCCATTTTCCTTACAAGTAGAGAGCTTCAAAGTTAGAAAAATGCAAAATTTTCAAAATTTTCATGAAATTTTGGGATTTTTCACCAAAAAAGGATGCAGGTAACGCCAAAAATTTATTACAAAAATAAAGTAGAATATGTCACGAAAAAACAATCTTAGAATCAGAATATTCGGTAAAAGCGTTTTCGCGTTATTCATTCGTAAAGTGACGGTGGTCAGAATTGCGAAAAAGGGCTCAGTCCTTAAGATGAAGAAGGGCTACGTCCTTAAGAGGTTAATTTGAGGCAGAATTCCGCAAGCGAAAAATTTGAAGTGTGAATAGACCCTTAGTAAATCTTTATCCATGGAGCAGAAGACGGATCGTTCACAGATATCAGGAGGTTTTTATCGCAGCATCTGAGTGAAATCCGAAACATGTGAATGAGGCCCAAATCTAATCCATAGAGACAAGACAGAGGCCGAGAGGAGGAATAAATCCAGATATAAAGGAGAAGAGAAGGAGAAGAGATCAGCGTCACCGAGATCAGCATCACAGGGATCAGCGTCACAGAGATCAGCGTCACAGGGATCAGCGTCACAGAGATCAGCGTCACAGAGATCAGCGTCACAGAGATCCCCCACTGAGCCCTGATCCTACATGTTCTCTACACGGTCCTGGTCGCTGATCACACAGATGTCGTCCTCGCGGTCACTTTCTTATACAGAATTCTCCATCCAGTAAATGACGACTTCCTAAGACTGAGTTCACACGGTGTTTGTCTCCATTTTGCTGTAAACAAGAACATAATGAACTATTTTATTGTCACATTAAATAAGAAACAAATTCATTATAACCTGTTTATTCATAATATAAATAAAGAGAAACAGATTCCAATGTTATTATTAGTTATATATAAATCAGAAACACAGAGAAAAACCATCATAATCCTATTCTTCACCAAACATTTGGGGCTTCTCAGCATTTACCAAAAAGCTTCTAAACAAATAATAAAAGAACTAAAAACACCAATGACCTGGAGCGTTCTACCCGACCTCCCCTCCCCCGATCACCATCAATATCATGGAGACCACACAACACACATTTCTTATCTGAGGAGAAATCATCACACAATATAAATCTCCTCCAGATAATAGATCAGACAGGGAGAAGATCAGCTGATCCCTTCATATAGAAGGATCCGGAAGAGATAAGAAATGTGTGTTGTGTGGTCTCCATGATATTGATGGTGATCGGGGGAGGGGAGGTCGGGTAGAACGCTCCAGGTTATTGGTGTTTTTAGCTCTTTTACTATTTGTTTAAAAGCTTTTTGGTAAATGCTGAGTAGCCCCAAATGTTTGGTGAAGAATAGATTAGGATAATGTTGTGTAATGATCTGGTGTCGGTTGAGTTTTTGCTCTTATGTTTCTCTATGGAGATCTCACAGATAAGTATCCGGGGGTTTTATACAAGTTTTATATAATGGTTTTATACAAGGGTCGGATTTGTTTTATTCTGGATATAGACGAGTATTAGGCCCAGACAATGTGCAGAATATAGATTCCCACAATCCATTACTTCATATAAACGTCTTCCGTACACAAGGCCCCGGGAAATAAAACGTCTAAAGCTAAAGGGATTATAGATCTGGGTCTTCACGGGGGCATTTCTTGGTGAACTGTACAAGGAATCCTTCCCTAACCTACATTTCCTTTAGTTTCTTTAAGACACAACTTTCTTGAGTGCATCCAGGCACATTGGTTGGTAAACACTGCTCTGAGTATTGTAGGTCTCCCATCCACTGCCCAGACCATGATACCTGTATAGACCCTTAGTAATTCCTTCTCCATGGAGCAGAAGACGGATCGTTCACAGATATCAGGAGGTTTTCATCGCAGCATCTGAGTGAAATCCGGAACATGTGAATGAGGCCCAAATCTAATCCATAGAGACAAGACAGAGGCCGAGAGGAGAAATAAATCCAGATATAAAGGAGAAGAGGAGAGATCAGCATAAGGCCGGGTTCACACTACGTTTTTGCAATACAGTTCCCGCATCATGTTTTTGATGAAAAACGGATTCCTTAAAACCTGACTAAACTGTATCAAAACGTCTGTACAAATTTCAACCCGTATACTGTTAAAAAACGTATATGGTTTGAAAAACAGTTCTGTACGGTTGCCATTGACTCCCATGTTAAAAAAAAACGTAAAAAAGTTTTGGGTACAGGATGCAAAATGGACACAACCTGATGCACCATCTGGCGTACAGTTTTCACATTGAAAAGGTATACAGGAACTGTATTGCAAAAACATGGTGTGAATGCAGCCTCATAGAGATCACCCACTGAGTCCTGAACCGGCACAAGAGGAACCATCACAGGATTCAATGTCACCAAAATTATTGTGGAGATATCAATCTCACATACGTCTTATCAAGGGAACATCATCACCCTCCATCCTGTAGATGACACCAACCTCCTAATTCTATTCTTCACCAAACATTTGGGGCTTCTCAGCATTTACCAAAAAGCTTTTAAACAAATAGTAAAAGAAAAATAGTAAAAACTTTTTTTATTATGCACCATAAAATTTGCATGCTTATGCGCAATATGGCGTGATCAAAGAAGGGAGGGATCAATATGTGCAAATATTCGCATATGCGAATTTGCAGGCGCCCGCCAGTCTGACACAGTAACTAGTATTGGAGCCTTGTTTACGCCACAAGCTGGAAGCAGGGAGGGATGATCACTGTGATGTGTACTGTGAAAAAAAACGTGAATATTCGTAATTGCGAATATTTATTGCTATATTTGCAATATTAGTGAATATGCGATGTTCGCGATAAATATTCACATTGCAAATATTCACGCCCAACACTATTGATCGCTAGTGTTGAGCGCGAACATCAGCACTTCGTGATTTTGCAAATATTTAGAATATAGTGACATATGTTCATAATGATGAATATTCTTTTTTTTTTTTTAATGTGAATTCCTGCGTATAGCGCCACTTCCCGACTGGACACTAATCCCTCCCTTCTTTTAGGTGAAAGATATAATTGCACGTGCGCACTGTGGACATTTCATTACGAATTTTCGCATGAAAAAAAAAGAAGAGAACGAACAAAGCGAATATGCGAATTTAGAGAAAATAGGATGAATATTCGTCCATATATTCACGTGATATCGCAAATTCGAATATGTACCCTGCCGCTCATCACTATTGATCACCTCTAGTTTTTGGCTTCTGGTCACTATGAGGAATATTTATAGATCTGGTCAGATGTCGTCACCAGGATCTCGCAGGGTCCGGGGCCATTTTGGGACGTCCCTCCTGGAGAAGTATTTATGTCTGAGATCTGAGGGTCGCACTTGGGTTTCTATACAGAGGATGTGTCGGCACTTCTGTGGAATCTGCGGTGGTGCACAAGGTGGGGCAAAGTCACTGGTAAAAAAGATGATATCCAGCACTCACCCATCGTGCATAGTGAAGCTTTATTAAGCCATAGCGAGGTACAAGGACGTGTTTCAGCATGGGAGCCTTCCTCAGCAGTCTGCCTACGGCAGACAGCTGAGGAAGGCTCCCATGCTGAAACGCGTCCTTGTACCACACTATGGCTTAATAAATCTACACTTGGGTTTCTATCCTATATAATTAGGAATATTAGGACCAGACAATGAGGAGAAATATTTATACTCCTTAGTGATTCTGTCAAGTTGATTAAAATGATTCTGACTGCCGATCACTATATATATTAATACTTATATATTTATAAGTAATTTCTAATGCTGAAAAAAAGATATGTTACCTACTTTTAAACTGTGTATCCTGTTCCTGAGCTTGCAATCTGCTCGTGACTAAGAAACCTTGGAATGATGCCAGAAGGCCCAAGATGAGACGTTGGAAGTCAAAACGTTTGAGCAAAATGCAGATTGTATAAGAAGGGCAAAGAACTGGAATTTTCCAGTATTAGAGTGAGAGGGCTGCATAAATTAACTTTAGCCAAGAAAAAAATAAAATACTAAATATGCTAATATATATATAGAGATAAAGCTCAAATATCCAATCAAAATGTAACATGCTGATTTTTGACGTCATAACTAACCCACCTCTTTTTTCGAATGTAAAAACCAAATGTTTTTCCTGAATTAAACAGAACTCCCTGGAGTCAGTACCAAGGAGGGAATTTATACCAACATTGTATGGTGTGAATTTGCTTCTTTCGACACTCGGCAAAATAGCACAGAGGTAGTCACTCACAGTTTAAGGCCTCACATTAAGGCATCCTTAACAATTCCTTCTCCATGGAGCAGAAGACGGATCGTTCACAGATATCAGGTTTTCATCGCAGCATCTGAGTTAAATCCGGAACGTGTGAATGGGGCCCTAATCTAACCCATAGAGACAACACAGAGGCCGAGAGGAGAAATAAATCCAGATATCAAGGAGAAGAGAAGAGATCAGCGTCACAGAGATCACCCACTGAGCCCTGAACCTGCACAAGATGAACCATCACAGGCTTCAATGTCACCAAATACTGAAAAATCACCAAATGTTCCATAAGAAAATCAGCAGAAAATAAGATTCTCACACGGTTCATCATTTATATCCAGATGTTGTTCTCAAATTCTTTTACCCATCACTATCCATCCAGCAGATGACAATAACCTTCTAAGGGTACGTTTAACACTTTTTTTTTTTTTAGCCGAGGAACGTGCTCTCGAATCACCCAAGTGCAAGAAAAAGTGCAAATGTGTTACACTAAAAAAAAAAGTGCACAAAGAATGAGATCTATCGCAAGCCCTTCTCCGATAGGAGAGAGGCCCCCCCAACAAACCTTACCCTTCGCCTCCGGACCAAAAGGTACCTGAAAGGTTCCAGATTCGATGTCCCTTTTCGCCGAAGCTACTAAGGGACCACAAATGCTCCCGGCATCCCCCTAGGTGTTAGCCGAGGTATCTGCCCGCAGAGCCGATAACGGTAGGTACCCTGCCAAAGCAGGAGGACCCAGGGTGTTTGCAGGGAGGTGCAGAACCTAATGGCCACACACACCTCCCCTAGACCGCCAGGAGGGACACCCAGAAGGGCTACTGCATCCTGACAAATCCTGTGGACACACAACACGCAAAAAGTGACACAGTGACAAATATAAATAAATAAGTGAATGTGTGCAGATATACTGCCCTAACATCCGGCCGGATTTATAACAATTTCTCTGATCCTAGTCAGAAGGCCGGGAATCAAGAGGTGAGTGCCACAAGGTGAAGAGATCATGTTACCCGTGAGCCAGTACACACAGTGAGTTTCAGCACCTCGGGGTCACCACTCCCTGAGGCACAAAAGTACCTCGGCTCTAGACCCTCTCAGCCATATGGCGAGACCCGGAGGAAACCGGTCACATCGGGGCAGCCGTAGAGCTGATTCCCCGGAACGCCCTGGTACACCTGCATCCTCCATGCAGCACCCATCCCCAGCAGCCCCATACCTGCGTTACTGCCCACCGGCATGAAAAACTGATAAGAACAGATACTACACTTGATCTGAGCCAAAAGGCCGAGAAGCAGATTTGATGCTGCAGATTTCAATGTAAACTTAATAACTGAACACAGCTTCTAATCAGCAGTTACACATCCTGCACAGGATCCTGTACGTGTGAACATACCCTAAGGCTACTTTTACACTGCTCTCCTTTCTGGCCTTTAAGACCGTTTCCCATTGGTCATAATGGGGTCTGTTATTTTACAAGAGTGGGAGAAAAAGATGGCGCATGTATTAATTTTCCTCCTGCTATATACTTATCATTTTATAAAGGCCGGTGTGCTGCAGCATCATAATAACCGAATCCTATTCTTCACCAAACATTTGGGGCTTCTCAGCATTTACCAAAAAGCTTTTAAACAAATAGTAAAAGGGCTAAAAAAAAAAAAACACCAATGACCTGGAGCGTTCTACCTGACCTCCCCTCCCCCGATCACCATCAATATCATGGAGACCACACAACACACATTTCTTATCTCTTCCGGATCCTTCTATATGAAGGGATCAGCTGATCTTCTCCCTGTCTGATCTATTATCTGGAGGAGATTTATATTGTGTGATGATTTCTCCTCAGATAAGAAATGTGTGTTGTGTGGTCTCCATGATATTGATGGTGATCGGGGGAGGGGAGGTCGGGTAGAACGCTCCAGGTCATTGGTGTTTTTAGCTCTTTTACTATTTGTTTAAAAGCTTTTTGGCAAATGCTGAGAAGCCCCAAATGTTTGGTGAAGAATAGAATATAAAATGGTGATATTTGTGATTAGATCAGGAACCTCTGGGGGAGATTAATAACAACCAATCAGATTGCTTCTTTTTTTTTTTTGCAGAAGCTTTATTAAAGGGGTAGAACAGGATTGAAAAACGTATACCTTATCCTAATAATAGGGGTCAAGTTTTAGTTTGCCGGGGTCTGATTACTGGGACCCTCCCCCCAGTGGCAGGACCCCTGCGATTTTACATCTTATCCTCTATCCTTTGGATAGGGGATAAGATGTTTGCAACAGAGTACCCCTTTAACCCTATAGATGTCATGATCAGTCCTGATCACGGAATCTATGGGGTTGACAGGGGGAAGGAGCTCCCCCTGTCCACCAACGTTGACCCCGCGATGTGATCGTGGGATCCCGTTGGTTGCCATGGCAGCAGAAGGCCCACAGATGGCCTCCTGTTTGCCTAGTACGGCAGCCTGTGAGGTCCAGCTATAGTCAGTGTGATACTGTGCTGCAATACAGAGGTATAGTATAATAGGTAAAAAGTGAAAAGTAAAAAAATAAAAAGGTTTTAAATAAAGTAATAAAGTGTAAAAAAAAAAATGATACATTTACAAATCAAACTATATATTGTCACCCAAAAAAACAAAAAAAAATAAATAAAAAGAAATGGGCAAACCTATCCATAATAGGTATTGCCACATCTGTAATGACTTAAATTGATAATAGTATTTATCCTGCAATGTAAACGTGTAAAACAATAAAAAAATAAAAAAAGAACCTTGACCCCTTAACGACACAAGACGTAAATATATGTCCTGGGGCCCTGGTACTTAATGCAGCAGGACGTACATTTATGTCCTGTACATGACCCCCAGCAGCGGAGTGCTATCAGCAGTCAGGGACCCACCGGTAATGGCCCTGTGCCCAGGCTGCAAAGACTAAAAAAACTAACTTTAACTCACCTTCCCATGTTCCCTTGTTGCCCTGATATCCATGTCCCGGTCATCTTCCTGCTTTTTCGGGACGGTGATAGGCTGAGCGCACTGTCATGTAAGGAGCCCGGACCTCAGCATCCACAGATTACCCACCTCCTGGCCGCCCTGATGCTACACTAAGTGACTGCAGCCCCTGTAAGTAATCCCACAGTGTCTGATAAGGGGGGACAGCAGAGCAGCAGACTGAGAACATTAACCCCTGTAAGTCCTTAAGCAGTGTCTGATAAGGGAGGGGGTGGCAGAGCAGCAGACTGAGGAGAACATTAACCAATGTAAGTCCTTAAACAGTGTCTGATAAGGGAGGGGTGGCAGAGCAGCAGACTGAGGAGAACATTAACCCCTGTAAGTCCTTAAGCAGTGTCTGATAAGGGAGGGGGGTGGCAGAGCAGCAGACTGAGAACATTAACCCCTGTAAGTCCTTAAACAGTGTCTGATAAGGGAGGGGGGTGGCAGAGCAGAAGACTGAGGAGAACATTAACCCCTATAAGTCCTTAAACAGTGTCTGATAAGGGAGGGGGTGGCAGAGCAGCAGACTGAGGAGAACATTAACCCCTGTAAGTCCTTAAACAGTGTCTGATAAGGGAGGGGGTGGCAGAGCAGCAGACTGAGGAGAACATTAACACCTGCAAGTCCTTAAACAGTGTCTGATAAGGGGAGGGAGATGGCAGAGTAGCAGACTGAGGAGAACATTAACCCCTATAAGTCCTTAAAGGGGTAGTCCAGTGGTGAAAATCTTATCCCCTATCCTAAGGATAGGGGATAAGTTTGAGATCGCGGGGAGTCCGACCGCTGGGGCCCCCTGCGATCTCTCTGTACGGGGCCCCGGCTCTCGGCCCAGATAGCGGGTGTCGACCCCCGCACGAAGCGGCGGCCAACACACCCCCTCAATACATCTCTATGGCAGAGCCGGAGATTGCCGAAGGCAGCACTTCGGCTCTGCCATAGAGTTGTATTGAGGGGGCGTGTCGGCCGCCGCCTCGTGCGGAGGTCGACACGCCCCCTTCCCGCGGGCTGTTGGGGCTCCGTACAGGAGATCGCAGGGGGCCCCAGCTGTTGGACCCCCCGCGATCTGCAACTTATTTCCTATCCTTAGGATAGGGGATAAGTTGCTTACCACTGAGTCACCACTGGACTACTCCTTTAAACAGTGTCTGATAAGAGGGAGGGAGATGGCAGAGCAGCAGACTGAGGAGAACATTAACCCCTGTAAGTCCCCACACAGTGCCTGATAAGAGGGGGGCAGGGATTGTTTTACAACTTCAGGACTACAACTCTCATTGTGGTCATCATCAGCTGTCCGGGCATGCTGGGAGTTGTAGTTTTGAAACATCTGGAGGTCCGCAGGTTGAAGACCACTGTTCAGACATTGACAGGCGGTGATGATGAAGGGGGTGTGTGGGATGATGACAGGCAGTGATGATGAAGGGGGGATGATGAAGGGGGGATGATGACAGGGGGATGATAACAGGCGGTGATGATGAAGGGGGTGTGTGGGATGATGACAGTCAGTGATGATGAAGGGGGATGATGTAGGGGGGGATGATGACAGGGGGATGATGACAGGTGGTGATGATGAAGGGGGGATGATGACAGGGGGATGATGACAGGGGGATGATGATGAAGGGGGGATGATGACAGGGGGATGATGATAGGCGGTGATGATGAAGGGGGTGTGTGGGATGATGACAGTCAGTGATGATGAAGGGGGATGATGAAGGGGGGGGATGATGACAGGGGGATGATGATAGGCGGTGATGATGAAGGGGAGGATGATGACAGGGTAATGATGAAGGGGGGGGGTGGTGAGAGGCGGTGATGATGACAGGGTGATGATGAAGGGGGGGGGGTGGTGAGAGGCGGTGATGATGACAGGGTGATGATGAAGGGGGGGTGGTGAGAGGCGGTGATGATGACAGGTGATGATGATGAGGGTGATGATGACGGGGGTCTGGATGATGACGGGGGGGATGATGTATTTCCCACCCTAGGCTTATAGTCGAGTCAATAACTTTTCCTGGGTTTTTGGGGTGAAATTAGGGGCCTCGGCTTATATTCGGGTCGGCTTATACTCGAGTATATACGGTAATGGGATTTTGTAACAACCGTTCAACATCCGTTTTTATGGCTTTTCTAACCGAAGTTTATAACGGGTCTTATATTGGATGAGTTTTATAGTGTGAAAGGCGCCTTAACGACGAAGGACGTGTATACATGTCCATATACCATTAACCCCTTAACGACGAAGGACGTGTATACATGTCCATATACCATTAACCCCTTAACGACGAAGGACGTGTATACATGTCCTTGTGCCATTAAAGGAGATATCCAGTGGTGAAAAACTTATCCTATATCCTAAGGATAGGGGATAAGTTTTAGATCGCAGGGGGTCCGACGGCTGGAGCCCCCCCGAGATCTCCTGTATGGGGCCCCGACAGCCCGTGGGAAAGGGGCGTGTTGACCACCGCACGAAGCGGCGGCTGACATGCCCCCTCAATACAACTCTATGGCAGAGCCGGAGCGCTGCCTTTGGCAATCTCTGGCTCGGCTTGGAGTTGTATTGAGGGGGCGTGTCGGGCGCTGCTTCATGCAGTGGTCCACACCCGCTATCTGGCCAGCGAGCCAGGGCCCCATACAGGAGATCGCAGGGGGCCCCAGCAGTCGCACCCCCGCGATCTGAAACTTATCCCCTATCCTTAGGATAGGGGATAAGTTTTTCACCACTGGACTACCCCTTTAATGGGATATGGTGCAGGCTCCCAACTTTTATTGGGGAAAGGGTAAAATCACATTTATTAACTTTTTTCTTTTACTTTTTTTACACCATTTTTTTGTCCCCAGAGAGGACTATTACATGTAATCTTCTGATTGTATACACTGTTCTGTGCCGTAGCGTAGCATTGATCAGTGTTATTGGCGCTCTGCTGCTCCAGAATGCCGAGCAGGCATGGAGCAATAGACCACCGATCGGCCGGAGAGGAGGAAAGCAGGGACCCTCCCCCCGTCCTCTCAGCTGTTCAGGACGCCGTGATTTCACTGCTGCGGCCCCGAACAGTCCCACTGAGCTGCTAGTAACCGTTTACTTTCACTTTAGATGCAGTGATCAACTTTGATCACCGAGTCTAAGGGGTTAATGCCAGGCATCACCGCGATCGACACATTAGACATGTGTCCAGGCGGCTTATAGCCGCTAGGACCACCCGGCTATGACGTGGGGCCAGCCGGTGACCCCGCATCATAGCAGGGGAGTGTGACCTGGGAGTACAGGTACAGTCTTAGTCCACAAGGTGTTAAGGTAGGAGAAATATTTGTTATTGTATGTGGGCAGTGCACCTATATATATATATATATATATACACATGTTATTGTATATGGGCAGTGCACCTATATAGGTATACATGTTATTGTATGTGGGCAGTGCACCTATATAGGTATACATGTTATTGTATGTGGGCAGTGCACCTATATAGGTATACATGTTATTGTATGTGGGCAGTGCACCTATATAGGTATACATGTTATTGTATGTGGGCAGTGAACCTATATAGGTATAAATGTTATTGTATGTGGGCAGTGCACCTATATAGGTATACATGTTATTGTATGTGGGCAGTGCACCTATATAGGTATACATGTTATTGTATGTGGACAGTGCACCTATATAGGTATACATGTTATTGTATGTGGGCAGTGCACCTATATATATATATATATATATACACATGTTATTGTATATGGGCAGTGCACCTATATAGGTATACATGTTATTGTATGTGGGCAGTGCACCTATATAGGTATACATGTTATTGTATGTGGGCAGTGCACCTATATAGGTATACATGTTATTGTATGTGGGCAGTGAACCTATATAGGTATAAATGTTATTGTATGTGGGCAGTGCACCTATATAGGTATACATGTTATTGTATGTGGGCAGTGCACCTATATAGGTATACATGTTATTGTATGTGGGCAGTGCACCTATATAGGTATACATGTTATTGTATGTGGGCAGTGAACCTATATAGGTATAAATGTTATTGTATGTGGGCAGTGCACCTATATAGGTATACATGTTATTGTATGTGGACAGTGCACCTATATAGGTATACATGTTATTGTATGTGGGCAGTGCACCTATATAGGTATACATGTTATTGTATGTGAGCAGTGCACCTATATAGGTATACATGTTATTGTATGAGGGCAGTGCACCTATATAGGTATACATGTTATTGTATGTGGGCAGTGCACCTATATAGGTATACATGTTATTGTATGTGGGCAGTGAACCTATATAGGTATAAATGTTATTGTATGTGGGCAGTGCACCTATATAGGTATACATGTTATTGTATGAGGGCAGTGCACCTATATAGGTATACATGTTATTGTATGTGGACAGTGCACCTATATAGGTATACATGTTATTGTATGTGGGCAGTGCACCTATATAGGTATACATGTTATTGTATGTGGGCAGTGAACCTATATAGGTATAAATGTTATTGTATGTGGGCAGTGCACCTATATAGGTATACATGTTATTGTATGTGGACAGTGCACCTATATAGGTATACATGTTATTGTATGTGGGCAGTGCACCTATATAGGTATACATGTTATTGTATGTGAGCAGTGCACCTATATAGGTATACATGTTATTGTATGAGGGCAGTGCACCTATATAGGTATACATGTTATTGTATGTGGGCAGTGCACCTATATAGGTATACATGTTATTGTATGTGGACAGTGCACCTATATAGGTATACATGTTATTGTATGTGGGCAGTGCACCTATATAGGTATACATGTTATTGTATGTGAGCAGTGCACCTATATAGGTATACATGTTATTGTATGAGGGCAGTGCACCTATATAGGTATACATGTTATTGTATGTGGGCAGTGCACCTATATAGGTATACATGTTATTGTATGTGGGCAGTGTACCTATATAGGTATACATGTTATTGTATGTGGGCAGTGCACCTATATAGGTATACATGTTATTGTATGTGGTCAGTGCACCTATATAGGTATACATGTTATTGTATGTGGGCAGTGCACCTATATAGGTATACATGTTATTGTATGTGGGCAGTGCACCTATATAGGTATACATGTTATTGTATGTGGGCAGTGTACCTATATAGGTATACATGTTATTGTATGTGGGCAGTGCACCTATATAGGTATACATGTTATTGTATGTGGGCAGTGCACCTATATAGGTATACATGTTATTGTATGTGGGCAGTGCACCTATATAGGTATACATGTTATTGTATGTGGACAGTGCACCTATATAGGTATACATGTTATTGTATGTGGGCAGTGCACCTATATAGGTATACATGTTATTGTATGTGGACAGTGCACCTATATAGGTATACATGTTATTGTATGTGGACAGTGCACCTATATAGGTATACATGTTATTGTATTTGGGCAGTGCACCTATATAGGTATACATGTTATTGTATGTGGGCAGTGCACCTATATAGGTATACATGTTATTGTATGAGGGCAGTGCACCTATATAGGTGTATATGTTATTGTATGTGGGCAGTGCACCTATATAGGTATACATGTTATTGTATGTGGACAGTGCACCTATATAGGTATACATGTTATTGTATGTGGGCAGTGCACCTATATAGGTATACATGTTATTGTATGTGGGCAGTGCACCTATATAGGTATACATGTTATTGTATGTGGACAGTGCACCTATATAGGTATACATGTTATTGTATGTGGGCAGTGCACCTATATAGGTATACATGTTATTGTATGAGGGCAGTGCACCTATATAGGTATACATGTAATTGTATGTGGGCAGTGCACCTATATAGGTATACATGTTATTGTATGTGGGTAGTGCACCTATATAGGTATACATGTTATTGTATGTGGGTAGTGCACCTATATAGGTATACATGTTATTGTATGTGGTCAGTGCACCTATATAGGTATACATGTTATTGTATGTGAGCAGTGCACCTATATAGGTATACATGTTATTGTATGTGGGCAGTGCACCTATATAGGTATACATGTTATTGTATGAGGGCAGTGCACCTATATAGGTATACATGTAATTGTATGTGGGCAGTGCACCTATATAGGTATACATGTTATTGTATGTGAGCAGTGCACCTATATAGGTATACATGTTATTGTATGTGGTCAGTGCACCTATATAGGTATACATGTTATTGTATGTGAGCAGTGCACCTATATAGGTATACATGTTATTGTATGTGAGCAGTGCACCTATATAGGTATACATGTTATTGTATGTGAGCAGTGCACCTATATAGGTATACATGTTATTGTATGTGAGCAGTGCACCTATATAGGTATACATGTTATTGTATGTGGGCAGTGCACCTATATAGGTATACATGTTATTGTATGTGGGCAGTGCACCTATATAGGTATACATGTTATTGTATGTGGGCAGTGCACCTATATATATATATATATATATATACAAACAACAAAAAACGTGGTCTCAAATGGCTGGAGGTGCTCAACCCCAAATGCAGTTGTGCATACATACTGGGGGAGCAGATCCTGCCCTTGTAGTCCGTTGCTAGGGGCGATCCCCAGCATAAATATGCATACAATGGAGGATGCCTGCAGCGGACTACAAGTGCCACAATAGAATCCTACACCAGATAAACGGTGCGGATGTGTAACAATTAGAATTATACAGGAATATAGGTCACTACTGTGGTGGATGTAACAATGACATTATCCCTCAACACTGATGTTAAAATTGAGACATTATCCAGTGTATCTTTATATGAAGGACCTACCTGAGCCCGCACACCAACGCCAAGGTTTCTCAAATTGGTGCGAGACCTAACGCTAACCTACCTGTGCTTGATAAGCAAAACAGGGGCCAGTGGGCAATTACGGCAGCATTAGGCCGACTCACAGAGTCCTCCCAGATACCCTCCAGTGTGACTGAGCACATACAATGGGAGGGGGAGGCTGCAAGCCCCACCTGAGTTGGCTAATATGGGTGCCGGCCTCACAGGTGCTACCTTAATGCTGCCTTGTAGATATTCAAGGCGCATTCATGTTGGAGTTTACACACCTCCAAATATAAAATTTAAACAAACAACAAAAAACGTGGTCTCAAATGGCTGGAGGTACATATTCCTGTATATATATATACATGTTATTGTATGTGGGCAGTGCACTGGATATATAAGGACTGGATATATAAGGACTGGATATATAAGCACTGGATATATAAGGACTGGATATATAAGAACTGGATATATAAGGACTGGATATATAAGGACTGGATATATAAGGACTGGATATATAAGGAATGGATATATAAGGATCGGATATATAAGGACCGGATATATAAGAACCGGATATATAAGAACTGGATATATAAGGACCGGATATATAAGGACCGGATATATAAGGAATGGATATATAAGGACTGGATATATAAGGACCGGATATATAAGGACCGGATATATAAGGAATGATATATAAGGACTGGATATATAAGTACTGGATATATAAGGACTGGATATATAAGAATTGGATATATAAGCACTGGATATATAAGGACTGGATATATAAGCACTGGATATATAAGGACTGGATATATAAGGAATGGATATATAAGCACTGGATATATAAGGAATGATATATAAGGACTGGATATATAAGTACTGGATATATAAGGACTGGATATATAAGAATTGGATATATAAGAACTGGATATATAAGCACTGGATATATAAGAACTGGATATATAAGCACTGGATATATAAGGACTGGATATATAAGGACTGGATATATAAGGACTGGATATATAAGGACTGGATATATAAGCACTGGATATATAAGGACTGGATATATAAGGACTGGATATATAAGGAATGGATATATAAGCACTGGATATATAAGGAATGATATATAAGGACTGGATATATAAGTACTGGATATATAAGGACTGGATATATAAGAATTGGATATATAAGAACTGGATATATAAGCACTGGATATATAAGGACTGGATATATAAGCACTGGATATATAAGGACTGGATATATAAGGACTGGATATATAAGGACTGGATATATAAGAACTGGATATATAAGGACTGGATATATAAGGACTGGATATATAAGCACTGGATATATAAGGACTGGATATATAAGGACTGGATATATAAGGAATGGATATATAAGCACTGGATATATAAGGAATGATATATAAGGACTGGATATATAAGTACTGGATATATAAGGACTGGATATATAAGAATTGGATATATAAGAACTGGATATATAAGCACTGGATATATAAGGACTGGATATATAAGCACTGGATATATAAGGACTGGATATATAAGGACTGGATATATAAGGACTGGATTTAAAAGGACTGGATATATAAGAACTGGATATATAAGGACCGGATATATAAGGACCGGGTATATAAGGACCGGATATATAAGCACTGGATATATAAGCACTGGATATATAAGGACTGGATATATAAGGACTGGATATATAAGGACTGGATATATAAGGACTGGATATATAAGAACTGGATATATAAGAACTGGATATATAAGGACCGGATATATAAGGACCGGGTATATAAGGACTGGATATATAAGCACTGGATATAGCAAATAACAAGAAAGAGAAAAACGGAGTCACTTATAAAATGTATATCATTTTATTAATTCCGTAGAATGTAAGTACATAAAAATTGTATATATATTAGTTAAAATAATATATTATTTTTCAAGGAGGAATGAGGCTAAAAGGTGGTGTCACCGGCTCTGCAATGAAGGCTGGGTATGGTGTATATATTACTAGATCCACCACAATGAGATAAGAAAAATGCAATGATCTTGTACACAAATTTGCAAAAACAGGATATTTAGCAGCATGTAGGGAACATGTATATAAATCTCACAGTGAGAGCGAAAAAATTATTATATATATATAACATGCAAACTAAAGTGCAGTGTGCATGTAAACAAGCATAACATTGTGGGGATACAAATCAGTATAGCGATATACCAGAGTACAGCAGCAATCAGCAGAGACCGGGACAGCACCACTCCAACGTACGTTTCGGTACGCAACCTTCGTCTGGGAGTGGCTCTATCCCAGTCCGACTGTCTATTTATATCCAAGAACACCAATCAAATTGTATTAAGAGATTAATGGTATAATCCTCACCTGTGGCTGTTACAATGCACGCGAACGCCGGCCCCGTCGCCGCCCGGAAACCGGAAGGAGCCGCGTCACATGACACGGCACTGCGAAGAATCACATGACCGTGCCATGACGTAGACGCGACTCACCCGGAACCCCAGCAGCGCAGAGACGGCGCACGCGCACCAGCGACAGGAGCAGTGTCTGTGATCAGCAGAACACTGATAGGTTAAACATATGCATACATATATACAATAACATAACATGATATAAAACAGGGATTGCAATGAATGATTATAAGTATAATAGATGCCATATAATAAGTTTAGATTTGAATAAAAATAATAATAAATAGTATGTGGTTCAGTGTGCATGTAAAAAGAAAAAAATATGTTAGTGACCTATATATAGGGAGTATATATAATTTAATTTAATTTGTAAAGGGCAAAAAAGGAGATCTCCTGAGGTCAAATGGAATTCTATATGGAATGAGGATATCTGAGTGTAATACAATATGTGCAAACCAGGGAAAAGTGAAATGTAAAATGTAAATAAGGTGACAGTGAAAAGGGAATGATATAAAAATGTAAAATACAGTGAAAGGAAGATGATAAGTAAAGTGGAGTGAAAAGGTGTTTGAAAAAATATATATGTTATATATATATGAAGAAATATATAAAAATATATGGGAAATGAAAAACATAAAAGTAATAAATTAAAAAAATATTAAATTATTAGTATTAATATAATGTAAATAGCATAATAATATTTACTAAAAAAGAAAGAAATAGTGTGCAGTGTAAAAGCACTGGATATATAAGGACTGGATATATAAGGACTGGATATATAAGGACCGGATATATAAGGACTGGATATATAAGGACTGGATATATAAGGACTGGATATATAAGGACTGGATATATAAGGACTGGATATATAAGGACTGGATATATAAGCACTGGATATATAAGGATCGGGTATATAAGGACTGGATATATAAGGACTGGATTTAAAAGGACTGGATATATAAGAACTGGATATATAAGGATCGGATATATAAGGACTGGGTATATAAGGACTGGATATATAAGGAAGGGATATATAAGGACCGGATATATAAGGACTGGATATATACGGAATGGATATATAAGAACTGGGTATATTAGGACTGTATATATAAGGACTGGATATATAAGGAATGGATATATAAGGACTGGATATATAAGGAATGGATATATAAGCACTGGATATATAAGGAATGATATATAAGGACTGGATATATAAGTACTGGATATATAAGGACTGGATATATAAGAATTGGATATATAAGCACTGGATATATAAGCACTGGATATATAAGGACTGGATATATAAGAACTGGATATATAAGGACTGGATATATAAGGACTGGATATATAAGGACCGGATATATAAGGACTGGATATATAAGGAATGGATATATAAGCACTGGATATATAAGGACCGGATATATAAGGACTGGATATATAAGGAATGGATATATAAGCACTGGATATATAAGGACCGGATATATAAGGACTGGATATATAAGGACTGGATATATAAGGACTGGATATATAAGTACTGGATATATAAGGACTGGATATATAAGAATTGGATATATAAGAACTGGATATATAAGCACTGGATATATAAGGAATGGATATATAAGGAATGGATATATAAGCACTGGATATATAAGCACTGGATATATAAGGACCGGATATATAAGGACTGGATATATAAGGACTGGATATATAAGGACTGGATATATAAGGAATGGATATATAAGGACTGGATATATAAGGACTGGATATATAAGCACTGGATATATAAGGACTGGATATATAAGGAATGGATATATAAGGACTGGATATATAAGGACTGGATATATAAGCACTGGATATATAAGGACTGGATATATAAGGACTGGATATATAAGGACTGGATATATAAGGACTGGATTTAAAAGGACTGGATATATAAGAACTGGATATATAAGGACCGGATATATAAGGACCGGGTATATAAGGACTGGATATATAAGCACTGGATATATAAGGACTGGATATATAAGGACTGGATATATAAGGAATGGATATATAAGCACTGGATATATAAGGACTGGATATATAAGGACTGGATATATAAGGACTGGATATATAAGGACTGGATATATAAGCACTGGATATATAAGGATCGGGTATATAAGAACTGGATATATAAGGACTGGATATATAAGGACTGGATTTAAAAGGACTGGATATATAAGAACTGGATATATAAGGACCGGATATATAAGGACTGGGTATATAAGGACTGGATATATAAGGAAGGGATATATAAGGACCGGATATATAAGGACTGGATATATACGGAATGGATATATAAGAACTGGGTTTATTAGGACTGTATATATAAGGACTGGATATATAAGGAATGGATATATAAGGACTGGATATATAAGAACTGGGTATATTAGGACTGGATATATAAGGACTGGATATATAAGGACTGGATATATAAGCACTGGATATATAAGGACCGGATATATAAGGAATGGATATATACGGAATGGTTATATAAGGACTGGATATATAAGGACTGGATATATAAGCACTGGATATATAAGCAATGGATATATAAGGACTGGATATATACGGAATGGATATATAAGGACTGGATATATAAGGACTGGACATATAAGGACCGGATATATAAGGACTGGATATATAAGACTGGATATATAAGACTGGATATATAAGGACCGGATATATAAGGACTGGATATATAAGGACAGGATATATAAGGACCGGATATATAAGGACAGGATATATAAGGACCGGATATATAAGGACCGGATATATAAGGACTGGATATATAAGGACCGGATATATAAGGACCGGATATATAAGGACCGGATATATAAGGAATGGATATATAAGGACCGGATATATAAGGAATGGATATATAAGGACCGGATATATAAGGAATGGATATATAAGGACCGGATATATAAGGAATGGATATATAAGGACTGGATATATAAGGACCGGATATATAAGGACCGGATATATAAGGACCGGATATATAAGGAATGGATATATAAGGACCGGATATATAAGGAATGGATATATAAGGACCGGATATATAAGGAATGGATATATAAGGACCGGATATATAAGGAATGGATATATAAGGACCGGATATATAAGGACCGGATATATACGGAATGGATATATAAGGACAGGATATATAAGGACCGGATATATAAGGACTGGATGTGAGGAGAATGGCGTCATTGCCGCTTTTCACTATAACAGCTCAATACATCTTTCCTATAGGATTCCTGACACACGTAGTATTTCCGCCTTCTCCGTTTCTATGGATACAGTGACGCTCTACACTCGGCTCGTCACGCCTGGCTCTGGCCTCGCACGCTGATTGGTCCGGAGAGGCGCGCGCTCGGCGTTTGATTTCCTGTGACTGCGGCGCCGCTCTGCGCGCGATTACTCCGGCCTGGCCGTCGGTTGTTCCGGTGTTGGCGCCTGCAGCAGGCCGCGGATGACGGGGAGGAAAGATGGCGGATACCGGGGAGAGGAGGAGCAATGACGACATGTGCTGGTGTCTGCGGAGACTGGGGGGAGGCCCGGGCCTGTTACTGCTGCCTGAGGGGGAGGAGGTGAGGAGACCCCGATATATGGGACCCTAATATAGAGAGGTCTGGGGAGGAGGTGAGGAGACCCCGATATATGGGACCCTAATATATAGAGAGAGGACTAAGGGGAGGAGACCCCGATATATGAGACCCCAGTATATAGAGGCCTGAGGGGGAGGAGGTGAGGAGACCCCGATATATGGGACCCTAATATAGAGAGAGGACTGAGGGGAGGAGACCCCGATATATGGGACCCTAATATATATAGAGAGAGGACTGAGGGGAGGAGACCCCGATATATGGGACCCTAATATAGAGAGAGGACTGAGGGGAGGAGACCCCGATATATGGTACCCTAATATAGAGAGAGAGGACTGAGGGGAGGAGACCCTGATGTATGAGACCCCAATATATAGAGGTCTGAGGGGGAGGAGGTGAGGAGACCCTGATATATGGGGGACCATAATATAGAGAGAGGACTGAGGGGAGGAGGTGAGAAGACCCCGATATATGGGACCCTAATATATATAGAGAGGACTGAGGGGGAGGAGGTGAGGAGACCCCGATATATGAGACCCCAATATATAGAGGCCTGAGGGGGAGGAGGTGAGAAGACACCGATATATGGGACCCTAATATATAGAGAGAGGACTGAGGGGAGGAGACCCCGATATATGGGACCCTAATATATAGAGAGGACTGAGGGGAGGAGGTGAGAAGACCCCGATATATGGTACCCTAATATAGAGAGAGGACTGAAGTGAGGAGACCCCGAGATATGAGACCCCAATATATAGAGGCCTGAGGGGGAGGAGGTGAGGAGACCCTGATATATGGGGGACCATAATATAGAGAGGTCTGAGGGGGAGGAGGTGAAGAGACCCCGATATATGAGACCCTACTATAGAGAGAGGACTGAGGGGGAGGAGGGGAGGAGACCCCGATATATGAGACCCTACTATAGAGAGAGGACTGAGGGGAGGAGACCCCGATACATGGGACCCTAATATATAGAGAGGACTGAGGGGAGGAGACACCGATATATGGGACCCTGATATATAGAGGCCTGAGGGGGAGGAGGGGAGGAGACCCCGATATATGAGACCCTACTATAGAGAGGACTGAGGGGAGGAGACCCCGATATATGGGACCCTAATATATAGAGAGGACTGAGGGGAGGAGGTGAGACGACCCCGATATATGGGACCCTAATATATATAGAGAGGACTGAGGGGGAGGAGGGGAGGAGACCCCGATATATGAGACCCTACTATAGAGAGGACTGAGGGGAGGAGACCCCGATATATGGGACCCTAATATATAGAGAGGACTGAGGGGAGGAGGTGAGACGACCCCGATATATGGGACCCTAATATATATAGAGAGGACTGAGGGGGAGGAGGGGAGGAGACCCCGATATATGGGACCCTAATATATAGAGATAGGACTGAGGGGAGGAGACCCCAATATATAGAGGCCTGAGGGGGAGAAGGTGAGGAGATCCCAATATATGGGGGACCATAATATAGAGAGGTCTGAGGGGGAGGAGGTGAGGAGACCCCAATATATGAGACCCTACTATAGAGATAGGACTGAGGGGAGGAGACCCCAATATATAGAGGCCTGAGGGGGAGAAGGTGAGGAGATCCCAATATATGGGGGACCATAATATAGAGAGGTCTGAGGGGGAGGAGGTGAGGAGACCCCAATATATGAGACCCTACTATAGAGAGAGGACTGAGGGGAGGAGACCCCAATATATAGAGGCCTGAGGGGGAGGAGGTGAGGAGACCCCGATATATGAGACCCTACTATAGAGAGAGGACTGAGGGGAGGAGACCCCAATATATAGAGGCCTGAGGGGGAGGAGGTGAGGAGACCCCGATATATGAGACCCTACTATAGAGAGAGGACTGAGGGGAGGAGACCCCAATATATAGAGGCCTGAGGGGGAGGAGGTGAGGAGACCCCGATATGAGACCCTACTATAGAGAGAGGACTGAGGGGAGGAGACCCCAATATATAGAGGCCTGAGGGGGAGGAGGTGAGGAGACCCCGATATATGGGACCCTAATATATAGAGAGAGGACTGAGGGGAGGAGACCCCGATATATGGGACCCTAATATATAGAGAGGACTGAGGGGAGGAGACCCCGATATATGGGACCCTAATATATAGAGAGGACTGAGGGGAGGAGGCCCCGATATATGGGACCCTAATATATAGAGAGCGGACTGAGGGGAGGAGACCCCGATATATGGTACCCTAATATAGAGAGGACTGAGGGGAGGAGACCCCGATATATGAGACCCCAATATATATAGAGAGAGGACTGAGGGGAGGAGACCCTGATATGAGACCCCAATATATAGAGGCCTGAGGGGAGGAGGTGAGAAGACCCCGATATATGGGACCCTAATATAGAGAGGTCTGGGGAGGAGGTGAGGAGACCCCGATATATGGGACCCTGATATATATAGAGAGGACTGAGGGGGAGGAGGTGAGGAGACCCCCGATATATGGGACCCTGATATATATATATATATAGAGAGAGGACTGAGGGGGAGTAGGTGAGGAGACCCCGATATATGGGACCCTAATATATAGAGGCCTGAGGAGAGGAGACCCCGATATATGGGACCCTGATATATATATAGAGAGAGGACTGAGGGAGGAGACACAGATATATGGGACCCTAATATATATAGAGAGAGGACTGAGGGAGGAGACACCGATATATGGGGCCCTGATATATATATAGAGAGAGGACTGAGGGAGGAGACACCGATATATGGGACCCTTATATATATAGAGAGAGGACTGAGGGAGGAGACACCGATATATGGGACCCTTATATATATATATATATAGAGAGAGGACTGAGGGAGGAGACACCGATATATGGGACCCATATATATATATATATATATATATATATATATATATATATATATATATATATATATATATATATATATATATAGATAGATAGATATAGAGAGAGAGGACTGAGGGAGGAGACACCGATATATGGGGCCCTGATATATATAGAGAGAGGACTGAGGGAGGAGACACCGATATATGGGGCCCTGATATATATAGAGAGGAGGTGAGGAGACACCTATATATGGGGCCCTGATATAAATAGAGAGAGGACTGAGGGAGGAGACACAGATATATGGGACCCTAATATATATATAGAGAGAGGACTGAGGGAGGAGACACCGATATATGGGACCCTGATATATATAGAGAGAGGACTGAGGGGAGGAGACACCGATATATGGGACCCTGATATATATAGAGAGAGGACTGAGGGAGGAGACACCGATATATGGGACCCTGATATATATAGAGAGAGGACTGAGGGGAGGAGACACCGATATATGGGGCCCTGATATATATAGAGAGAGGACTGAGGGAGGAGACACCGATATATGGGGCCCTGATATATATAGAGAGAGGACTGAGGGGAGGAGACACCGATATATGGGACCCTGATATATATATATATATATATAGAGAGAGAGAGGACTGAGGGAGGAGACACCGATATATGGGACCCTGATATATATAGAGGACTGAGGGGAGGAGACACCGATATATGGGGCCCTGATATATATAGAGAGAGGACTGAGGGGAGGAGACACCGATATATGGGACCCTGATATATATATAGAGAGGACTGAGGGAGGAGACACCGATATATGGGACCCTGATATATATATAGAGAGAGAGGACTGAGGGGAGGAGACACCGATATATGGGGCCCTGATATATATATATATATATATATAGAGAGAGAGAGGACTGAGGGAGGAGACACCGATATATGGGACCCTGATATATATAGAGAGAGGACTGAGGGGAGGAGACACCGATATATGGGGCCCTGATATATATATATATATATATATATATAGAGAGAGAGAGGACTGAGGGAGGAGACACCGATATATGGGACCCTGATATATATAGAGGACTGAGGGGAGGAGACACCGATATATGGGGCCCTGATATATATAGAGAGAGGACTGAGGGGAGGAGACACCGATATATGGGACCCTGATATATATATAGAGAGGACTGAGGGAGGAGACACCGATATATGGGACCCTGATATATATATATAGAGAGAGAGGACTGAGGGGAGGAGACACCGATATATGGGGCCCTGATATATATATATATATATATATATATATATATATATATATAGAGAGACTACTGAGGTGAGGAGACCCCGATATATGGGACCCTGATATATATAGAGAGAGGACTGAGGGAGGAGACACCGATATATGGGGCCCATATATATATATAGAGAGAGAGGACTGAGGGGGAGGAGGTGAGGAGACCCCGATATATGGGACCCTAATATATAGAGGCCTGTGGAGAGGAGACCCCGATATATGGGACCCTGATATATATAGAGAGAGGACTGAGGGAGGAGACACCGATATATGGGACCCTGATATATATAGAGAGAGGACTGAGGGAGGAAACACCGATATATGGGGCCCTGATATATATAGAGAGAGGACTGAGGGGAGGAGACCCCGATATATGGGACCCTAATATATAGAGAGGACTGAGGGGAGGAGGCCCCGATATATGGGACCCTAATATATAGAGAGCGGACTGAGGGGAGGAGACCCTGATATATGGTACCCTAATATAGAGAGGACTGAGGGGAGGAGACCCCGATATATGAGACCCCAATATATATATAGAGAGAGGACTGAGGGGAGGAGACCCTGATATGAGACCCCAATATATAGAGGCCTGAGGGGAGGAGGTGAGAAGACCCCGATATATGGGACCCTAATATATATAGAGAGGACTGAGGGGGAGGAGGTGAGGAGACCCCGATATATGGGACCCTGATATATATAGAGAGGACTGAGGGGGAGGAGGTGAGGAGACCCCGATATATGGGACCCTGATATATATATATATATATATATATATATATATATATATATATATATATAGAGAGAGAGGACTGAGGGGGAGGAGGTGAGGAGACCCCGATATATGGGACCCTAATATATATATATATATATATAGAGAGAGGACTGAGGGGGAGGAGGTGAGGAGACCCCGATATATGGGACCCTGATATATATATATAGAGAGAGAGGACTGAGGGGGAGGAGGTGAGGAGACCCCGATATATGGGACCCTAATATATAGAGGCCTGAGGAGAGGAGACCCCGATATATGGGACCCTGATATATGTATAGAGAGAGGACTGAGGGAGGAGACACAGATATATGGGACCCTAATATATATAGAGAGAGGACTGAGGGAGGAGACACCGATATATGGGGCCCTGATATATATATATAGAGAGTGGACTCAGGGAGGAGACACCGGTATATGGGACCCTTATATATATATATAGAGAGAGGACTGAGGGAGGAGACACCGATATATGGGGCCCTGATATATATAGAGAGAGGACTGAGGGAGGAGACAACGATATATGGGGCCCTGATATATATAGAGAGAGGACTGAGGTGAGAAGACACCAATATATGGGGCCCTGATATATATAGAGAGAGGACTGAGGGAGGAGACACCTATATATGGGGCCCTGATATAAATAGAGAGAGTACTGAGGGAGGAGACACAGATATATGGGACCCTAATATATATATAGAGAGAGGACTGAGGTGAGGAGACCCCGATATATGGGACCCTGATATATATAGAGAGAGGACTGAGGGGAGGAGACACCGATATATGGGGCCCTGATATATATAGAGAGAGGACTGAGGGAGGAGACACCGATATATGGGGCCCTGATATATATAGAGAGAGGACTGAGGGGAGGAGACACCGATATATGGGACCCTGATATATATATATATATATATATATATATATATATATATATATAAAGAGGACTGAGGGAGGAGACACCGATATATGGGACCCTGATATATATAGAGAGAGAGAGGACTGAGGGGAGGAGACACCGATATATGGGGCCCTGATATATATAGAGAGAGGACTGAGGGGAGGAGACCCCGATATATGGGGCCCTGATATATATAGAGAGCGGACTGAGGGGAGGAGACACCGATATATGGGGCCCTGATATATATATATATATAGAGAGAGGACTGAGGGGAGGAGACCCCGATATATGGGGACCCTGATATATAGAGGACTGAGGGGGAGGAGGTGAGGTGACCCCGATATATGAGACCCCAATATATAGAGAGAGGACTGAGGTGAGGAGACCCCGATATATGGGGACCCTGATATATTTATAAAGAGAGGACTGAGGGGAGGAGACCCCGATATATGGGGACCCTAATATATATGTAGAGAAATGACTGAGGGGAGGAGACCCCGTTATATGGGGACCCTAATATATATATAGAGAGAAGACTGAGGTGAGGAGACCCCGATATATGGGACCCTGATATATAGAGGCCTGAGGGTGAGGAGACCCCGATATATGAGACCCCAATATATAGAGAGAGGACTGAGGGGAGGAGACCCCGATATATGGGACCCTAATATATAGAGAGGACTGAGGGGGAGGAGGTGAGGAGACCCCGATATAGAGAGGACTGAGGAGAGGAGACCCCGATATGAGACCCCAATATAGAGAGGACTGAGGAGAGGAGACCCCGATATATGAGACCCCAATATAGAGAGGACTGAGGAGAGGAGACCCCGATATATGGGACCCCAATATATAGAGAGGACTGAGGGGGAGGAGGTGAGGAGACCCCAATATATGGGACCCCAATATAGATAGGACTGAGGGGAGGAGGTGAGGAGACCCAGATATATGGGGACCCCAATATAGATAGGACTGAGGGGAGGAGGTGAGGAGACCCAGATATATGGGGACCCTAATATATATAGAGAGCTCTGGGGAGGAGGTGAGGAGACCCCGATATATGGGACCCTGATATATAGAGGACTGAGGGGGAGGAGGTGAGGAGACCCCAATATATGGGACCCCAATATATAGAGGACTGAGGGGGAGGTGAGGAGACCCCAATATATGGGGGACCCTAATATAGAGGTCTGAGGGGGAGGAGGTGAGGAGACCCTGATATATGGCACCCCAATATATAGAGGCCTGAGGGGGAGGAGGTGAGGAGACCCCGATATATGGGACCCCAATATAGAGAGGACTGAGAAGAGGAGACCCCGATATATGACACCCCAATATAGAGGACTGAGGGGGAGTTGGTGAGGAGACCCCGATATATATGACACCCCAATATAGAGAGGACTGAGGGGTAGGAGGTAAGGAGACCCCGATATATGGGACCCCAATATATAGAGGCCTGAGGGGAGGAGACCCCGATATATGGGACCCCAATATAGAGGACTGAGGAGAGGAGACCCCGATATATGGGACCCCAATATATAGAGAGGACTGAGGGGGAGGTGGTGAGGAGACCCCGATATATGACACCCCAATATAGAGAGGACTGAGGGGGAGGTGGTGAGGAGACCCCGATATATGGGGCCCCAATATAGAGAGGACTGAGGGGGAGGTGGTGAGGAGACCCTGATATATGGGGCCCTAATATAGAGAGGACTGAGGGGGAGGAGGTGAGGAGACCCCAATATATGGGGGACCCTAATATAGAGAGGTCTGAGGGGGAGAAGGTGAGGAGACCCCAATATATGGGACCTCAATATATAGAGAGGACTGAGGGGGAGGAGGTGAGGAGACACTGATATATGGCACCCCAATATATAGAGGACAGTGGGAGGAGGTGAGGAGACCCCAATATATAGAGGACAGGGGGAGGAGGTGAGGAGACCTCTATATATGGGACCCCAATATAGAGAGGTCTGAGGAGAGGAGACCCCGATATATGGGACCCCAATATATAGAGGACAGGGGGAGGAGGTGAGGAGACCCCGAAATATGGGACCCCAATATATAGAGGACTGAGGGGGAGGTGGTGAGGAGACCCCGATATGAGACCCCAATATAGGGAGGAGGTGATGAGACCCCAATATAGATAGGACTGAGGGGGAGGAGGTGAGGAGACCCCGATATATGGGACCCCAATATAGATAGGACTGAGGGGAAGAGGTGAGGAGTCCCCGATATATGGGACCCCAATATATAGAGAGGTCTGAGGAGGTGAGGAGACCCCGCTATATAGAGAGGTCTGAGGGGGAGGAGGTGAGGAGACCCCAATATATGGGGAACCCTAATATAGAGAGGTCTGAGGGGGAGGAGGTGAGGAGACCCCAATATATAGAGAGGTCTGAGGGGGCGGAGGTGAGGAGACCCCAATATATGGGGGACTCTAATATAGAGAGGATTGAGGGGGAGGAGGTAAGGAGACCCCGATATATGGGACCCCAATATATAGAGGCCTGAGGGGGAGGAGGGGAGGAGACCCCGATATATGGGACCCCAATATAGAGGACTGAGGAGAGGAGACCCCGATATATGGGACCCCAATATAGAGGACTGAGGGGGAGTTGGTGAGGAGACCCCGATATATATGACACCCCAATATAGAGAGGACTGAGGGGGAGGAGGTAAGGAGACCCCGATATATGGGACCCCAATATATAGAGGCCTGAGGGGGAGGAGGGGAGGAGACCCCGATATATGGGACCCCAATATAGAGGACTGAGGAGAGGAGACCCCGATATATGGGACCCCAATATATAGAGGACTGAGGGGGGGGTGGTGAGGAGACCACGATATATGACACCCCAATATAGAGAGGACTGAGTGGAGGAGGTGAGGAGACCCCGATATATGGGACCCCAATATAGATAGGACTGAGGGGGAGGTGGTGAGGAGACCCTGATATATGGGGCCCTAATATAGAGAGGACTGAGGGGGAGGAGGTGAGGAGACCCCAATATATGGGGGACCCTAATATAGAGGTGTGAGGAGACCCCGATATATGGAGGACCCTAATATAGAGAGGTCTGAGGGGGAGGAGGTGAGGAGACCCCAATATATGGGACCTCAATATATAGAGAGGACTGAGGGGGAGGTGGTGAGGAGACACTGATATATGAGACCCCAATATATAGAGGACAGGGGGAGGAGGTGAGGAGACCCCAATATATAGAGGACAGGGGGAGGAGGTGAGGAGACCTCTATATATGGGACCCCAATATAGAGAGGTCTGAGGAGAGGAGACCCCGATATATGGGACCCCAATATATAGAGGACAGGGGGAGGAGGTGAGGAGACCTCGATATATGGGACCCCAATATAGAGAGGACTGAGGAGAGGAGACCCCGATATATGGGACCCCAATATATAGAGAGGACTGAGGGGGAGGTGGTGAGGAGACCCCGATATGAGACCCCAATATAGGGAGGAGGTGATGAGACCCCAATATAGATAGGACTGAGGGGGAGGAGGTGAGGAGACCCCGATATATGGGACCCCAATATAGATAGGACTGAGGGGAAGAGGTGAGGAGTCCCCGATATATGGGACCCCAATATATAGAGAGGTCTGAGGTGAGGAGACCCCGATATATAGAGAGGTCTGAGGGGGAGGAGGTGAGGAGACCCCAATATATGGGGAACCCTAATATAGAGAGGTCTGAGGGGGAGGAGGTGAGGAGACCCCAATATATAGAGAGGTCTGAGGGGGCGGAGGTGAGGAGACCCCAATATATGGGGGACTCTAATATAGAGAGGTCTGAGGGGGAGGAGGCGAGGAGACTCCGATATATGGGGGACCCTAATATAGAGGTCCGATGGGGAGGAGGTGAGGAGACCCCTATATATGGGGGACCCTAATATAGATGTCTCATGGGGAGGAGGTGAGGAAACCCCTATATATGGGGGACCCTAATATTGAGAGGTCTGAGGGGGAGGAGGTGAGGAGACTCCAATATATGGGACCCCAATAGAGAGGCCTGAGGGGGAGGAGGTGAGGAGCCCCCCCCATATATGGGACCCCAATATAGAGAGGACTGAGGGGGAGGAGGTGAGGAGACCTCGATATATATAGGATCCTAATATATAGAGAGGACTGAGGGGGAGGAGCTGAGGAAACCCCTATATATGGGACCCTAATGTATAGAGAGGCCTGAAGGGAGGAGACCCCAATATATGGGGACTCCAATATACTATGGGGATCAAAAGTTTGGGCTCCCCAGGTAAAAATATGTATTAATGTGCATAAAGAAGCCAAGGAAAGATGGAAAAACCCAAAAGGCATCAAATAACAGATTAGACATTCTTATAATATGTCAACAAAAGTTACATTTTATTTCCATCATTTACACTTTCAAAATAACAGAAAACAAAAAAATGGCATCTGCACAAGTTTGGGCACCCTGCAGAGTTAATATCTTGTACTGCCCCCTTTGGCAAGTATCACGGCTTGTAAACACTTTTTGTAGCCAGCCAAGAGTCTTTCAATTCTTGTTTGAGGTATCTTTGCTCATTCTTCCTTACAAAAGTCTTCCACTTCTTTGAGATTTCTGGGCTGTCTGTCACGCACTGTAAACCTTCAGTTTACGCCTCTTGATGTAATCCCCCGTGGATTTCGAGGTGTTGTTAGGATCATTATCCATTTGTAGAAGCCATCCTCTCTTTAACTTCAGCTTTTTCAAAGATAGCATCCAAAATTTGCTGAAATTTTATTGAATCCATTTTTCCTTCTGCTCGTGAGATGTTCCCTGTGCCACTGGCTGCAATACAACCCCAAAGCATGATTGATCCACCCCCATGCTTAACAGTTGGACAGAGGTTCTTTTAATTAAATTCTGTTCCCCTTCTTCTCCAAACGTACCTTTGCTCATTCCTGCCAAAAAGTTCAATTTTAACCTCATCGGTCCCCAGAACTTGTTTCCAAAATGCATCAGGCTTGTCTATATGTTCATTTGCAAAGTTCAAATGCTGATTTTTGTGGTGAGGACGTAGAAGAGGTTTTCTTCTGATGACTCTTCCATGAAGACCATATTTGTACAAGTATCACTTTATGGTGGAATAGTAAACCACAACTCCAGTGTCTGCCAGATCTTTCTGGAGGGATTGTGCAGTCAAACGTGGGTTTTGTATTGTTTTTCTCACAATCCTGCGTGCTGTTCTGTCTGATATTTTTCTTGGTCTTCCCGATCTTGCTTTAACTTCCACTGTTCCTGATGACTGCCATTTCTTAATTACATTCCGAACAGAGGATATTGACATCTGAAAAAGTGCTATCTTCTTATATCCTTCTCCAGCTTTGTGAGCGTCAACTATTTTCAGTTTCAGATTTCCCGACTGTTTAGGAGAACCCATGGTGCTGATTGTTGGGGCAAGGTCAGATGAGTCTGGGCATTTAAAACCTTTGAGATTGACATCACTTGGTCTTCCCAGATGATGATTGAGAACAATCCATGACACTGGCAGGTCTCAGCTTTGCAAAGGGGGCAGTGCATGCTATAAATTCTGCAGGGTGCCCAAACTTTTGCAGATGCCATTTTTTTGTTTTCTGTTATTTTGAAAGTGTAAATGATGGAAATAAAATGTAACTTTTGGTGACATATTATAAGAATGTCTAATCTGTGATTTGGTGCCTTTTGGATATTTTTCCATCTTTCCTTGGCTTCTTTATGCACATTAATACAAATTTTTACCTGAGGTGCCCAAACTTTTGATCCCCACTGTATAGAGGCCTGAGGGGGAGGAGGTGAGGAGACCCTAATATATGGGACCCCAATATATAGAGAGGTCTGAGGTGAGGAGACCCCGATATATGGGACCCCAATATACTGTTGCCTGAGGACGTGAGAAGACCTCGAACTGAGGGACAGACCATGATAGGGCGACAGCCCGAGCCCTTGCTATAGAGATGGCTTGTATCCCGATATATATTAGGACATAGTGAGGGGATATTACAGGTATAATAATATATATGAGGACACAGTAAGGTGATATTATAGGTATAATCAGGACACGGTGAGATATTACAGGTATAATATATCAGGACACGGTGAGGGGATATAACAGGTATAATAATATATATCCGGACACGGTGAGATATTACAGGTATAATAAAATATATCAGGACACGGTGAGATGATATTACAGGTATAATAATATATATGAGGACACGGTGAGATGATATTACAGGTATAATAATATATATGAGGACACGGTGAGGTGATATTACAGGTATAATAATATATATCAGGACACGGTGAGGTGATATTACAGGTATAATAATATATATGAGGACACGGTGAGGTGATATTACAGGTATAATAATATATATGAGGACACGGTGAGATATTACAGGTATAATAATATATATCAGGACACAGTGAGGTGATGTTACAGGTATAATAATATATATCAGGACACGGTGAGATGATATTACAGGTATAATAATATATATCAGGACACGGTGAGGTGATATTACAGGTATAATAATATATATCAGGACACGGTGAGATATTACAGGTATAATAATATATATCAGGACACGGTGAGATGATATTACAGGTATAATAATATATATCAGGACACGGTGAGATGATATTACAGGTATAATAATATATATCAGGACACGGTGAGGTGATATTACAGGTATAATAATATATATCAGGACACGGTGAGGTGATATTACAGGTATAATATTATATATCAGGACACGGTGAGGTGATATTACAGGTATAATAATATATATGAGGACACGGTGAGGTGATATTACAGGTATAATAATATATATGAGGACACGGTGAGGTGATATTACAGGTATAATAATATATATGAGGACACGGTGAGGTGATATTACAGGTATAATAATATATATCAGAACACGGTGAGATGATATTACAGGTATAATAATATATATCAGGACACAGTGAGGTGATATTACAGGTATAATATATATCAGGACACAGTGAGGTGATATTACAGGTATAATAATATATATCAGAACACGGTGAGGTGATATTACAGGTATAATAATATATATCAGAACACGGTGAGATGATATTACAGGTATAATAATATATATCAGGACACGGTGAGATATTACAGGTATAATAATATATATCAGGACACAGTGAGGTGATGTTACAGGTATAATAATATATATCAGGACACAGTGAGGTGATATTACAGGTATAATAATATATATCAGGACACGGTGAGATATTACAGGTATAATAATATATATCAGGACACAGTGAGGTGATGTTACAGGTATAATATATATCAGGACACAGTGAGGTGATATTACAGGTATAATAATATATATCAGGACACAGTGAGGTGATATTACAGGTATAATAATATATATCAGGACACGGTGAGATGATATTACAGGTATAATAATATATATCAGGACACAGTGAGGTGATATTACAGGTATAATAATATATATCAGGACACGGTGAGATATTACAGGTATAATAATATATATCAGGACACGGTGAGGTGATATTACAGGTATAATAATATATATCAGGACACAGTGAGATGATATTACAGGTATAATAATATATATCAGGACACAGTGAGATGATATTACAGGTATAATAATATATATCAGGACACAGTGAGGTGATGTTACAGGTATAATAATATATATCCGGACACAGTGAGGTGATATTACAGGTATAATAATATATATGAGGACACGGTGAGATGATATTACAGGTATAATATATATATGAGGACACAGTGAGATGATATTACAGGTATAATAATATATATCAGGACACAGTGAGGTGATATTACAGGTATAATAATATATATCAGGACACAGTGAGGTGATATTACAGGTATAATATATATCAGGACACAGTGAGGTGATATTACAGGTATAATAATATATATCAGGACACAGTGAGGTGATATTACAGGTATAATAATATATATCAGGACACAGTGAGGTGATGTTACAGGTATAATAATATATATCCGGACACAGTGAGGTGATATTACAGGTATAATAATATATATGAGGACACGGTGAGATGATATTACAGGTATAATATATATATGAGGACACAGTGAGATGATATTACAGGTATAATAATATATATCAGGACACAGTGAGGTGATATTACAGGTATAATATAGATCAGGACACAGTGAGGTGATATTACAGGTATAAAAATATATATCAGGACACAGTGAGATATTACAGGTATAATAATATATATCAGGACACGGTGAGATATTACAGGTATAATAATATATATCAGGACACGGTGAGATGATATTACAGGTATAATAATATATATCAGGACACGGTGAGGTGATATTACAGGTATAATAATATATATCAGGACACGGTGAGGTGATATTAAAGGTATAATATTATATATCAGGACACGGTGAGGTGATATTACAGGTATAATAATATATATGAGGACACGGTGAGGTGATATTACAGGTATAATAATATATATGAGGACACGGTGAGGTGATATTACAGGTATAATAATATATATGAGGACACGGTGAGGTGATATTACAGGTATAATAATATATATCAGAACACGGTGAGATGATATTACAGGTATAATAATATATATCAGGACACAGTGAGGTGATATTACAGGTATAATAATATATATCAGGACACAGTGAGGTGATATTACAGGTATAATAATATATATCAGAACACGGTGAGATGATATTACAGGTATAATAATATATATCAGGACACGGTGAGATATTACAGGTATAATAATATATATCAGGACACAGTGAGGTGATGTTACAGGTATAATAATATATATCAGGACACAGTGAGGTGATATTACAGGTATAATAATATATATCAGGACACGGTGAGATATTACAGGTATAATAATATATATCAGGACACAGTGAGGTGATATTACAGGTATAATAATATATATCAGGACACGGTGAGGTGATATTACAGGTATAATAATATATATCAGGACACAGTGAGATGATATTACAGGTATAATAATATATATCAGGACACAGTGAGATGATATTACAGGTATAATAATATATATCAGGACACAGTGAGGTGATGTTACAGGTATAATAATATATATCCGGACACAGTGAGGTGATATTACAGGTATAATAATATATATGAGGACACGGTGAGATGATATTACAGGTATAATATATATATGAGGACACAGTGAGATGATATTACAGGTATAATAATATATATCAGGACACAGTGAGGTGATATTACAGGTATAATATATATCAGGACACAGTGAGGTGATATTACAGGTATAATAATATATATGAGGACACGGTGAGGTGATATTACAGGTATAATAATATATATGAGGACACGGTGAGGTGATATTACAGGTATAATAATATATATGAGGACACGGTGAGGTGATATTACAGGTATAATAATATATATGAGGACACAGTGAGGAGATATTATACCTGTAATATCACCTCATTGTGTCCTGATATATATTATTATACCTGTAATATCACCTCACCGTGTCCTGATATATATTATACCTGTAATATCCCCTCACTGTGTCCTCATATATATTATTATACCTGTAATATCTCACCGTGTCCTGATATATATTATTATACCTGTAATATCACCTCACTGTGTCCTGATCTATATTATTATACCTGTAATATCTCACCGTGTCCTGATATATATTATTATACCTGTAATATCACCTCACTGTGTCCTGATCTATATTATACCTGTAATATCACCTCACTGTGTCCTGATATATATTATTATACCTGTAATATCACCTCACTGTGTCCTGATATATATTATTATACCTGTAATATCATCTCACCGTGTCCTCATATATATTATTATACCTGTAATATCACCTCACTGTGTCCGGATATATATTATTATACCTGTAACATCACCTCACTGTGTCCTGATATATATTATTATACCTGTAATATCATCTCACTGTGTCCTGATATATATTATTATACCTGTAATATCACCTCACTGTGTCCTGATATATATTATACCTGTAATATCACCTCACTGTGTCCTGATATATATTATACCTGTAATATCATCTCACTGTGTCCTGATATATATTATACCTGTAATATCATCTCACCGTGTTCTGATATATATTATTATACCTGTAATATCACCTCACCGTGTCCTGATATATATTATTATACCTGTAATATCATCTCACCGTGTCCTGATATATATTATTATACCTGTAATATCTCACCGTGTCCTGATATATATTATTATACCTGTAATATCACCTCACCGTGTCCTGATATATATTATTATACCTGTAATATCATCTCACCGTGTCCTGATATATATTATTATACCTGTAACATCACCTCACTGTGTCCTGATATATATTATTATACCTGTAATATCTCACCGTGTCCTGATATATATTATTATACCTGTAATATCATCTCACCGTGTTCTGATATATATTATTATACCTGTAATATCACCTCACCGTGTTCTGATATATATTATTATACCTGTAATATCACCTCACCGTGTCCTGATATATATTATACCTGTAATATCCCCTCACTGTGTCCTCATATATATTATTATACCTGTAATATCTCACCGTGTCCTGATATATATTATTATACCTGTAATATCACCTCACCGTGTCCTGATATATATTATTATACCTGTAATATCACCTCACCGTGTCCTGATATATATTATTATACCTGTAATATCATCTCACCGTGTCCTGATATATATTATTATACCTGTAACATCACCTCACTGTGTCCTGATATATATTATTATACCTGTAATATCTCACAGTGTCCTGATATATATTATTATACCTGTAATATCATCTCACCGTGTTCTGATATATATTATTATACCTGTAATATCACCTCACCGTGTTCTGATATATATTATTATACCTGTAATATCACCTCACCGTGTCCTGATATATATTATACCTGTAATATCCCCTCACTGTGTCCTCATATATATTATTATACCTGTAATATCTCACCGTGTCCTGATATATATTATTATACCTGTAATATCACCTCACTGTGTCCTGATATATATATATTATACCTGTAATATCACCTCACTGTGTCCTGATATATATTATTATACCTGTAATATCACCTCACTGTGTCCTGATATGTATTATTATACCTGTAATATCATCTCACCGTGTCCTGATATATATTATTATACCTGTAATATCACCTCACTGTGTCCTGATATATATTATTATACCTGTAATATCACCTCACTGTGTCCTGATATGTACGGTACTTTCTTCCTTCAGGTTTCCTTGGGCCGAGGTCTCAGTGTCACGTACCAGCTGGTCTCCACCCTGTGCCCCCTCATGATCTCCCGTGCACATTGTATCTTCAAGCAGAACGCAGAGGGACAATGGACAATCACCGACAACAACGTAAGTGCGGCACCTGTGCGGTTATTACAGTGCTGGAGCAGCGGGATGTAGTGGAGCCGACTGACCCTCCTGTATAGATCTGCACAACATCAGGGATTCATGAGGATTTTGGGGTGACATTCGGTGGGTCTAATCCTCGTGCAGCCAGGATCTTAATCATGGCCTCCAGTTTCCTCAGGACCTTCCTGTGTGGACTGAACTTATAGTGGGGAACGTCTCATAAGTCAGTGACAGGAAGAGCTAATGGAGGGGAAAGCCTGTAGAGAACTGATACCAGGAAGAGAAACCCAAGGAAGGGCAGGGAAAGTCGTATAAAGGTGAGGAACACCGGAGTGGTGACTGAGGTTTCCCCTAAAGGGAAGGATTCTTCTTCATAAGTGTTACACTAGATGGCGCCATGTATCAATTATATGTTATGTCTGGGACTTGGCTGCGGTGAGTCCTTCCATACCCTTGTTATAGTCTGAAAATGTTCTGACTGTATTGGTACAGGATAAGTAATGTATGTATGTACACAGTGACCTCACCAGCAGAATAGTGAGTACAGCTCTGGAGTATAATACAGGATATAACTCAGGATCAGTACAGGATAAGTAATGTAATGTATGTACACAGTGACCTCACCAGCAGAATAGTGAGTACAGCTCTGGAGTATAATACAGGATATAACTCAGGATCAGTACAGGATAAGTAATGTAATTTATGTACACAGTGACCTAACCAGCAGAATAGTAAGTACAGCTCTGGAGTATAATACAGGATATAACTCAGGATCAGTACAGGATAAGTAATGTAATGTATGTACACAGTGACCTCACCAGCAGAATAGTGAGTACAGCTTTGGAGTATAATACAGGATATAACTCAGGATCAGTACAGGATAAGTAATGTAATATATGTACACAGTGACCTCACCAGCAGAATAGTGAGTACAGTCCTGGAGCATAATACAGGATATAACTCAGGATCAGTACAGGATAAGTAATGTAATGTACACAGTGACCTCACCAGCAGAATAGTGAGTACAGCTCTGGAGTGCTGACCAATTAGTTGCGGGTGTGGTCGTGCTTCAGCTGTGCTGTGTGTGTCTGCTGTGTCTCCTGAGCTCCAGGGATTTCCATCTGTTCCACCTGGGGCCTGCTTCCTCCTCCCCAGGGAGGGAGTGGGTTTCCAGGCATGAGTGAGGGAGGCGAGGCCCAGGCTTCTGCTCCTCGGAATAGGCCGCAGGGGAGCAGTAGAAGCCAGCAAGCGGCCGGAACATCGGAGGATTTGGGGGTGAGGCGTTCCACCAGGAGTCGCAGCAATGCTGCTCCAACTCCCCCCACAGAGGTGAGGAGCTCCAAGGCTGGATCCACCTCGGGAAAGCTGGGTGTTTCCAGCGGAAAGCTGGGTTCATCAGGAAGGAGGCAGAGTACTCACGGAGGTGAAGCCGACCTCAGTGAGGAAGGCTGGGGAGTGCTGAGGACCCGGGAGTCTATTTCCACCTATACGTCCCGGGTAAAAAGTCACCTCCGTGAGTATGAAGACGCCTGTAAGGCCATCAGGAGGCTCCGAGAGGAACTGCGCTGTGCCCGTGCCAGGGCTAAGGTAACTCCTAAGAGGAAAAAGGCAGAGATCCAGGCAGAGATAAAAAGACTTTTGGCTGAAATACAAGCTTTGGAGGAGAGGAGAGCAGAATTACTGGCGAAGAGTGGCCCATTTAAAGAAAAATTGGAAAATGAGGAGCGCTTCAGGGTGACAGAAGAAGAAAAAAATAAAAGGTTGATGGGGCTGCAACCTGAGAGCCAGGTGGATGATGCGGAGGAGATGGAGGAAGAACAACAGCCAGATCCACCTGGTGGCCTGCGGCAACAGCAGCAGGCCCCGTACAGTGGGCCCCCTGCACAGCAACCAGCAGTATCACCTGCCGACTCAGGGGAGGACAGTGACAGCAGCTACCAGGGAGGGGCGCTAATGGCCCAGATCCGCATGCTGGAATCCCCAGTGTGTCCTCAGAATCTGGTGTTTGGAGATGAGCTCCCAAATGAGGCACCTGGGGGTAAGAAGAAAAAGAAGACCAAGCCAAAGCAGCAAGAAGTGGTGAGTTACATCTACACCCCCCTCCCTGTAAACCCTGAGTCGGCCGCAGGGTCAGCTCATTGTGCAAGCCCCGTTACCCAGCCCAGCCCGTGTTCTGTGGTGGACTCGGTGCAAAGGTGCGGGGAGAGTACAGATACTAAAAGGGCGCAGAGCTCCATGCCTGTTTGCAGTAGCAGGGATGGAGCAGAGAAGGCATCGGCCGCAAGGCCGTACAGTGAGGGCGGCCCAGCGGTGGGCATAGAGGCAGACTCCGGTGCTGTAGTTCGCTCCCCTGTGGGAGAGGGGGGTGACTCAGTGCCGGAGGTAGTCGTGGTGGCTAAGGGAAAAATAGATTCTCCCAAAAGTAGAAAAAAACTTTTGTTTTGCATTGGCGCCGCTGATCCAGATCAGCGGCGCCCAGGAGCTGGACATTCTAGTACGGATGAGGCGGAGGGTACCGGTAAAAACAGGGCTGGGGCCGCTAATAAACAGGCTAGGCAGGCTTCCCGGTCCTTGTATAAGGGACCGGTGACCTGTCCTGTGGTGATGGCTCCAGCCCTGGTACCCAGTGATGCTGACAGTACAAAATCTGCGCCAGAACGCACCGGTCCAGCCAGTATGAATGTGGAGGTTAATGTTGGAGTGACTGAGGGTGTGAATGAGGGGAATAATTCATCTGTTACTAAAAATCTGTCTGGGGCTTTGAATAGTGGTTTGGGCTGTAGCACGGGTGGAGGTATGGGGGGCACATCAGCTAAAATAGGGGTCAATGGTTTGGGTATGGATTATGTGGAGGAGGGTGGTGAAGGGGCACAGATTAGTGGTGGGAATGTAGGGCCTGGTCCAGTTGCACCCCCAGCGGTGGCAGCACCCATCCGCAGCTACGCGAATGTCACCGCTGGGGGAAGGGGGGCAGCTTCCTCGTCCTCTGGCTCTGGGGAGAGCAGTTTGCAGCAGCGTCTCCTGGGGGCCTTAAGGAGAGGGGAGAGATCAATCAATGTAGAGGGTAGGGAGGTTGATCTATCCTTTTGGATAGAAAGACATGGTCTTTCAGCCTTCCGAGAGGAAAGAGGGGGGGATACTGTGTGGTCCCTCCCTACAGCCGGGCCAGGTGGTCTCCGTAGGAATGTGGTCCGGCTGAGGTGGAGAGGCAGTGATACATGTCCTCCAAGATCTAAAGTTGTTGAGCTTCTGCTGAAGTTGGGCTTTAAGGCAGCTGACATCTATGCCTTGATACATCCTTATGGTACCCCTGAGTTCGATATCAGCTTTGTTCGGCCGGAGGGGCTTGAGCTCTTCTGGTCGAATTATGAGTTGGTAAAGAATGAGCCCGGCTGGCGAGACTTTGCCATTCAGGCAGTGTCTCGCCAAAATAATGTCAAGAAGGTGACCGTTTTAACCCGTAATGAATCGCTTTCTTGTATTGACATCATGACGTGGCTAGGTCGGTATGGTGAGGTGGTGGAGGTCCCAAAAAAGAACAGGGATGAATATGGCATCTGGTCAGGGGCCTGGACGTTTATGGTCAAGCTTAGGCGTTCAGGAAACACCGTTACCCATATACCATCTGCGACCTTCCTCGGAAGGGATCGTATCCAGATCTTCTACCAGGGTCAGCCGAAGCTCTGTCACAGATGTGGTGACCCCACACATTTTAGTGCCAATTGCACTGTGCAGAAGTGTACTCTGTGTGGGGAAATAGGCCATCTCGCTACATCTTGTGCGGAGATTAGGTGTCACCTGTGTGGTGACTTAGGTCACCCATTCAGTCGCTGCCCTCGTTCCTTTGTCAACGCGGTTGTTGCCCCGGTGGGAGTAAGCCGTGAGGTGGATTCTGCTGGGGGGATGGCTGTCGGGGATGAAGGAGTGCAGGGGCCAGGGAAGAAAAGTAAGCAGAAGACGCCTGCCCAACTGAGGCGTCTCGAGAAGCGTCAAAGGGAAAGGGACAGGGAGATTCAGGACTCACAGGAGCATCAACCAACTGGGGTGACTCCTGATCCTGTCCCTGCGGCCAGTCTTACTGCTGAGGCCCTGGGGGATAGTGAACTGGATGAGGAGACTGGAAGGATCCACAAAGAGGGGGATGCCGTCTCCTCACTGTCCTCCCATGGTGGGAGCGCGGATGAGGACAGTGGGGGATGGGCAGAAACAAAGCGGGGTACTCGGAAGAATAAGAAAAGGAGAGATGTAAGATCTTCTCCCAGATGCCAAAGGAAGGTACAACTGATCTCCCTCTGATTGGTCTCTCCAACCGGTTCCGAGCCCTCCGCGACATTTCCTCTTCGGAGGAGGGGGTGGCTGGGGGTGAGGTTCCGGATGTTGCGGTGGGGCTCACAGGAGATGCTGAGTCCTCTCTCCCTGGGGAATCTATGTCTTCAGGGGGGGGAGACAGGCCCAGAGTCAGGGGACGAGGAAAATGTATATAAAGGGAAAATGGACACATCTATTTCACTTAAAAGGGGTAAACCATCATCTGATGAGGAGGGTAGTGGGGTGGATGGGAAGGATGGTGGGAAAAAGAAAGCTGTCTAACTCAATCACCCTTGATGGCGGCACCCTCTCCGTTGACTCTGGCATCCATTAATGTTGCCAGCATAAAGTCAGATACGGCTCGATTTGCGGCCTATGATTTTTTTGCCCATATTAATGCTGATATTTTATTTTTGCAGGAGACCAGGCTAACAGATATGTCATCTATCTACAAGGCTAAAAGAGAGTGGAGGAATGGGCCCTCCTACTGGTCTCTTGGGGCCGAGCCGTATAGCGGAGTGGCGGTCCTTTTTACCGCAGCGGTAGAATGCCGACGGGTTATCGAGTTAGAAATGGGGAGGTGCCTGATCTTAGATGTCCTCATGAAGGGACAAGAACTTCGCCTTATTAACATCTACGGCCCACAGTCTAAGTGGGACCGGAAGTGTCTCTTTATGAGGATCAAGCCCTATCTTTTTACAAGTCGGCAGGTGGTCTTTGGAGGGGACTTTAATGCTGTCACGAGGCCCCAAGACAGGGGAGGTGCCAGAGACAAGCTGACTTATGATAGCGCCGCCCTTAATAGCATAGCGAGTGAGGCTCGCCTGGTGGATGTCCACATCCGGCACACCCCAGGCCACGTGGGATTCACCTATCATAGGGGTAGTTGTAGGTCTAGGATAGACAGGTTTTATTTAAAGGAGGAGGCCGTCTCTTCAGCAGTATCTGTTGTTGAGGTGGAGTTCTCCGATCACTGTTTAATTTTGTTTTCTCTGAATGTCGCAGAGACCCCCCGGATGGGCAGAGGCTATTGGAAGCTGAATTCGTCTCTCTTGGAAGAAACGGAGATAAGACAGTCCTTTGAGGATTTTCTTCAGAGCCAGGTACCATTGCTGGGCCTTTGTAGCAGTAAGTCAGAGTGGTGGGAGATCTTCAAGGAAAGGGTTGCGAGATTCTTCCGCCAGCTCTCGGGCCTCAGAAGCCTAAACAGGTACCGTTTGTACCAGGGCCTGAGGAAGAAACTTGAGAACCTTGTCTCGACTGGAGGTAGTCGTGACGATATCTCCAGAGTGAAGTCCTTGCTGATGAAGTGCCAGTACGACAGACACGCATCTTTGGTTTTTGAGAGGGATTACGGGAAGTACCGCTCGCCCGACCCTTACAGAAACTGCAAGATGTCAGTGAATAGTAAAGTAGTCTCAGGACTGATTGATAGTACGGGATCCTTGAAAAGGTCCAGATCAGGGATCCTGGAGGTCATCAGATCCTTCTACTCGCACCTCTTGGGAAGGAAGGATCTAGATCGGGATAAGGTATCAGCTTTCTTGGCTGAAACCGTCCCTGAACCAGGAGTAGACCCCTCTCTTGACGTTTTGACAGAGATGATCCGGGAAGAGGAAGTCAGGATGGCTATTGATGGGCTTGCCCTCAAGAAGTCACCCGGTCCGGATGGCTTAACATCTGAGTTCTATAAGACCTTTAAGGACACTTTGGTTCCCCTCTTGACTGCGGTTTTTAATGAGTGTCTATCCTCGGGCACTCTGCCAAAGTCAATGAGGAGGTCAGCGCTGATCATCCTGTCAAAGGGTAAAGACCCGTTCCACATTGAGAATTGGCGTCCCATAGCGCTTCTCAATGTGGACCGAAAGATTCTGGCAAAAGTGCTGTTTAACCGGCTGGTGGAGTTTGCACCCCGGCTCCTTTCGGGGGCTCAGAATTGCTCTGTTCCGGGCCGCAGTACATTTAGTGCTGTGCTCAGTGTCCGAGAGGCTGTGGAGCAGGGTAGGGCTGGCCACTGGAAGGGGTACTTGCTGTCCTTGGATCAGGCAAAAGCGTTTGATCGGGTTAACCATGAGTACCTCTGGTCTGTTCTTCTGAGATATGGCCTGCCGGGGGGGTTTGTTGATTGGCTTAAGATCTTGTACGCAGGGGCAGAGAGTTTCCCGCTTGTGAATGGTTGGATTGGCCGCTCTTTTGAGGTTGGGTCTGGCGTCCGTCAGGGTTGTCCTTTGAGCCCGTTGCTGTACGTGTTTGCAATTGATCCTTTCCTTAGGAGGATTGATTGTGGACCGTTGGCGGGGGTGAGAATGGACCTGGCGGTGCCGGATTTGGCTCTGAGGGCGGTAGCGTATGCTGATGATGTCACCGTGTTTGTCTCCTCACATGAGGAAGGCCAATGGGTGATGTCAGAGGTGGACCGCTACTCGGAGGCATCCGGGTCCAAGATCAACCGGGATAAGTGCGAGAGTCTCTGGCTGGGAGGGGGAGATCCTAGTTTTGATCTCCCGGACGCCCTTCCAGGGCCCCAGGAATCTGCAAAAGTTCTCGGCATCGAATTTGGCCAAGGGGATTACCCCAAACAAAACTGGGACAGCAGGCTTAAGATCGCCGCTCAGAAGGTGGATCAGTGGAAGGGTTGGTCTTTGACCCTCCGGGAAAGGGTTAACCTGATCAAAACATTCCTGCTCCCTTTACTGATATACCTGGGCAGTGTATGCATGTTGCCAGAACCTCTTTGGACCCGGGTCTACAGTGTGTTCTTCCAGATGTTATGGGGGAGCAGACTGAACCTAGTGAAGAGGGAGGTTACTTACCGTACAAGGAGACTAGGGGGGTTGTGTATGGTCAACCCCGTGGTATTCCTAGTGAATACCTTTCTTAAGACCAATATAGCAAACCTCTGGTCAGAGAGGGCTCCTCCGTGGGTATCCTCCTGTAGGGGATGGTTTCAGCCTTTCTTCCAGGAATGGGAGACAGGAGGGCAAGTGAAGGATCTTCGCACACCACACGGACATCTCCCGGCTTACGCTACCCCGGTTCTGAAGGTTATTCGTCGGTGGGGTCTGGGGATGTGGGAGATTAGGACTCTGTCGAGGAAATTCCTTGACAAGAGGGTCCTGTCTTCTCATTTCCAGAGGCCATTGGCGCTCAAGGACTGCCCAAGTCGGGATCTGGAGGTGGGTTTAGAGCTTTTGAATTCTATCAGGATCCCCTTGAAGTTTTGGGACTTGACTTGGCGCTGCTTCCATGGGAAACTGTGTGTGAGGGACAATCTGAAGTGCAGGAGCTCTGATGACCGGGGATGTCCCCGCGAAGAGTGTGGAGGCATGCTGGAAAGCATGGAGCATTTTCTGCTTCATTGTCCCTTTAACACAGAGGTTTACACCAGGGTGGGCGCTTCCATTGGTTGGCCTCGGCTGGCCAGTCTCTCCTATGCGGAATGGGCCTATGGGGCATTCAGAAACCTTGGAGGCTGGGACCGGTGCACTTTATTCCTAGTCAGCTCAGTGGTTAGGTACTACACGTGGAACGCACGGTGTTTAGTGTCGACGCAGCGTAAAATCCTCCCTGTGGATGTGGTGGTTAGGAACATTCTCGGTGACCTGGTGAAGGTGCGTTCTCTGGAGTACGAGAGGCTGGGTGCTGGCAGGGCCTCTCGTCTATGGAGGGGCTCTGCCTTTAAAGTGCCTTAGCCTGTTGTCCCCCCCTGGTGGTGGGCTGATGCTGGCACATTAGTCTTTTTGTTTTGAGCAGTTGGTTTATGGTAATATAGGGCTTGCAGGCACTGAACTTGAGCTTTAGGGGTTTGTTGTTTGGCTTATAGTGTTATATGTATTTGTTATTGTATTTATTGTTGTAGTCTATTTGTATACTTATGTATTGTATATATTGTTAGTCTGTGTATATTTTATGTAATGTATATATTGTATATATTGTGTGATGCCACCTGGGGTTTGGGTTTAGTTTAGGCTGGGTGGTGGTTAAAAAGGGGGGAGGGGGTTTGTATGGGACTTTTATATATACAGAAAATCCTGGACTGGTTCATGGACGTCCGGTAACATGTACTGGGGGCATGGGATGCGGGACCAGCTCAGGGCCAAAAAAAAAAAAAAAAAAAAAGTGGTGTTATTTTGTTTTTGTTGGTTTTTATTATTTTGTATATATTATTATTGTTGTTGTTGTTATTCTTTTTGGTATATTACTGGTATTGGGTTTTTGGTATTGCAACTGGGCCAGGAAATTCACATTTAGTATTAGTGTATATTAGTGTATATAGTTTATTAGTATGGTATGGGTATTATGGGTATTATAGGAATATGTCTTTTGTAAATATTGTATATATTTGTTTGTGTGCAGGAATGAGTGTGGGGTGGACCGGTGTTGTATTTTATGCTATTGTGTTGGTTTTATGATCGTTATATTAATATGTTCTGTTGGATATGATATGTTTGTTTTGTAATTTTTTTTTATTGTTATGTTTGAAATTTTAATAAAAGATCTACAGGATATAACTCAGGATCAGTACATGATAAGTAATGTAATGTATGTACACAGTGACCTCACCAGCAGAATAGTGAGTACAGCTCTGGAGTATAATACAGGATATAACTCAGGATCAGTACAGGATAAGTAATGTAATGTATGTACACAGTGATCTCACCAGCAGAATAGTGAGTACAGCTCTGGGGTATAATACAGGATATAACTCAGGATCAGTACAGGATAAGTAATGTAATGTATTTACACAGTGACCTCACCAGCAGAATAGTGAGTACAGCTCTGGAGTATAATACAGGATATATCTCAGGATCAGTACAGGATAAGTAATGTAATGTATGTACACAGTGAGCTCACCAGCAGAATAGTGAGTGCAGCTCTGGAGTATAATACAGGATGTAACTCAGGATCTGTACAGGATAAGTAATGTAATGTATGTACACAGTGACCCCATCAGAATAGTGAGTACAGCTCTGGAGTATAATACAGGATATAACTCAGGATCAGTACAGAATAAGTAATGTAATGTATATACACAGTGATATCACCAGCAGAATAGTGAGTACAGCTTTGGAGTATAATACAGGATATAACTCAGGATCAGTACAGGATAAGTAATGTAATATATGTACACAGTGACCTCACCAGCAGAATAGTGAGTACAGTGCTGGAGCATAATACAGGATAGGGGTGTGAATCGCCAAGAATTTGGCGATTCGATTCGAATCGCGATACCAGTGTGGCGATTCGATATATCGCGATATATCGCGATACCGTCTAGGTGACGATACATCGCGATATATCGCCCACCTGGGAGCATTCATAGATCCCAATAGACGCCGCTGTCAGCTTTGACAGCGGCGATCTAGTACTCCGGTGCTCACTTTTCTCATGTTATCCCGTCCGGGCTGCAAAATAAAATAAAACGCACTTTATCTTACCTGCCAACGAGCCCCCGGAGCTCCGGTACAGTCCGGTACAGGTGTTCGGTCCCCGGGCTGTATTCTTCTTACTTCCTGTTAGTCCGGCACGTCACATGGAGCTTCAGCCTATCACCAGCGGAGGCGGGACATCGCTGTGGCTGGTGATAGGCTGAAGCTCCATGTGACGTGCCGGACTAACAGGAAGTAAGAAGAATACAGCCCGGGGACCGAACACCTGTACCGGAGCTCCGGGGGCTCGTTGGCAGGTAAGAAAAGTGCGTTTTATTAAAAATTCCACATCCCTAAAAGAATCGATTCAAAAATATTTTGAATCGATTCTGTATCGGCAAATGAAAAATCGCGATTATCGCGAGAATCGATTTTTTTCTTACATCCCTAATACAGGATATAACTCAGGAACAGTACAGAGTAAGTAATGTAATGTATGTACACAGTGACCTCACCAGCAGAATAGTGAGTACAGCTCTGGAGTATAATACAGGATATAACTCAGGATCAGTACAGGATAAGTAATGTAATGTATGTATACAGTGACTCCACCAGCAGAATAGTGAGTGCAGTTCTGGAGTATAATACAGGATATAACTCGGGATCAGTACAGGATAAGTAATGTAATGTATGTACACAGTGACCTCACCAGCAGAATAGTGAGTACAGCTCTGGAGTATAATACAGGATATAACTCAGGATCAGTACAGGATAAGTAATGTAATGTATATACACAGTGACCTCACCAGCAGAATAGTGAGTACAGCTCTGGAGTATAATACAGGATATAACTCAGGATCAGTACAGGATAAGTAATGTAATGTATGTACACAGTGACTCCACCAGCAGAATAGTGAGTGCAGCTCTGGAGTATAATACAGGATATAACTCAGGATCAGTACAGGATAAGTAATGTAATGTATGTACACAGTGACTCCACCAGCAGAATAGTGAGTGCAGCTCTGGAGTATAATACAGGATATAACTCAGGATCAGTACAGGATAAGTAATGTAATGTATGTACACAGTGACCTCACCAGCAGAATAGTGAGTACAGCTCTGGAGTATAATACAGGATATAACTCAGGATCAGTACAGGATAAGTAATGTAATGTATGTACACAGTGACTCCACCAGCAGAATAGTGAGTACAGCTCTGGAGTATAATACAGGATATAACTCAGGATCAGTACAGGATAAGTAATGTCATGTATGTACACAGTGACCTCACCAGCAGAATAGTGAGTGCAGCTCTGGAGTATAATACAGCATGTAGTCTATGTACAGAGGCCACAATTAATAATCAGGGCTTATTTCTGGGTGGTGGGATTGGACATAAGGTTTTTAAATAAAATGTTGTCTTTTAGAGCCTCAATGGAGTTATGCTTAATAAAGAGAAGCTGGAGCCTGGGAAGCTTTATGTCCTGCCCAAAGGGAGCTACATTCAACTGGGGGTCGCTCTCCCAAATACTGAAAAAGTTGAGTTTGAGTACGAGTTGGTTCAAGAAAATCTAGAACAGATTCGTCCGCTTCTGACCCGTCCGCAGCCGGGGAAGAGCAAATCAACCAGAACCAAGCGAAAACTAAACTGTGAAGACTCCGAGGCCTCTGGGACTGAGGGCACCTCCAGCATGGCCAAAGCCAAAATCCACCGGGTCGTAAGAGACAGCAGCGAACAAACAAAGTCACATAAGACTGAGATGTCTAAGCAGCCCACATTAAAGATGGCGGAGGAGGCAGCGGAGGAGCTGGACGGCTCTATGGACAATGACCCTATGGCCTCCACTCAGGCCACATCTCACAACCCCTCACATTTAACCAAAATGAGACAGTTCATCGTAGAGCTGAAGAATTTTATTGATCAGGTCCAGGAGAAGCTAAAGACCCCACAGCCTGGCGGATCTTCAGATAACCAACATCTTCAGTCCTCCCAGCAGGAGCTGCAGGAGCTGAGCACCAGACGTGAGGAGCATCTCCAGAGGGTCAGCGAGCTGAAGAAGATCTTCCAGGAGGAGCAAGAAAACACGGTACGAGGAGACGACGCGGGTGTAGGTGATGATTAGACTCCTGGGTCGCTACTTTTCTTTATACGCCATTGTGTCTGCTGGTTACTTTAGTACCTCTCATGTGGGGGGGGGGGGGGGAACTTTTGATGTGTTGCAGAGACAGATCAAGTGTTGATAGGTCAGACCCAGGCAGATCTCGAGAACAAGCTGAAGTCTCTGATTAGTGCGTTATCTTACAGCTCTCGGTCATGTGACTTGGACGGACTCATAATATAACTCTGTGGAGCCCCCTAGACTCGGAGAGTGGAGTGTGTGGCTCATCTGTCAGGATCTAAACACTCAGACAGCGATAGATGAAAACCTTTCATACCCTTAAAGGGGTACTCCGCTGCTCATCGTTTGGAACAAACTGCTCCGAACGCTGGAGCCGAGAGCTCGTGACATCATAGCCCCACCCCCTCATGACTTCACACTCCGCCCCCTCAATGCAAGTCTATGGGAGGGGGCGTGACAACCGTCACGCCCCCTCCCATAGACGTGCATTGAGGGGGCGGGTGTGAAGGCATGAGGGGGCGGGGCTATGACGTCACGAGCTCTCGGCTCCAGCGTTCG